>NC_042959.1:60043301-60338301 GCF_901001165.1 Salmo trutta
GGTGCCAGTCTGAGCCGATCCCCTCTGCAAACCAGTCAAACCGTGTGGGTAGTATTTACAGAGCTGGGCACCATGAAAGGAGACTGGCCATATGGTGCTCCCGCTTCAGGAGAGGTCTAACACACACACACACACACACACACACACACACACACACACACACACACACACACACACACACACACACACGAAAGACAGAGAAAGAGCGAGAGAGCAAGCAAAACAGCGAGAGAGAGAGAAAGAGAAGAGACAAAGAGAGCGAGAGTGCCCGAGAGAGAGAGAGAGAGAGAGAGAGAGAGAGGGAGAGAGAGAGAGAGAGCGAGAGAGTGTGAGAGAGAGAAGAGAGCGAGAAGAGAAAGAGCGAGAGAGAGACAGAGACAGAAAGAGACAGAGACAGAGAGAAGCACAGAAATACAAAAGAGTGCTAGTCAGACAAAGCAAAGCCACCTACCGAAGTCGGCCAGTTTGAGTTCTCCAGTGTCAGAGATGAGCAGGTTCTGAGGCTTGAGGTCGCGGTGCAGGATATACCTCTGGTGGATGTAGGACAGACCTCTCAGCAACTGGTACAGGAACAACTGATAGACAGAGAGGAGATCCACCGTTAATCATTCATCATTAGGCGTAAAATCTATGAATGATTCAATCATTCAATTCATGAATCATAAGTTCATTAGATTCATGAGAAATTAAATTAGAGTAGGCTAATCATTAATCATTCAAACAATGTATATCATGTGTCTCTAATGGATTTCCAAGTCATCCACTATGTTGTCTCAAGGGCAATATTTCCTTGTAATGTTTTTATTTTACATCCTGCTATTTGTCCATCTAGTATCTCCATCTCTCTTCTTCTCCATCTCTCTGGCTGATTCATAGCATTGTTTGGACTCATACGTAACAGGGAAAGGCTTTCCAGCCCATAGACGAGTCATAACAGCTATCCATCAGTAGGAGGTGTTAATGTCTTCATTCAGCCTCAACACAACACCAGCCCTGGTATATTAACTTCCACAACTCATTTACACCACACCATTAACTCTGTAACGCTTGCACGCACACACTCGCACACACACCCTCACTCCACTCCCCAACGTCAATACTAGCCAATCAACCCAGAACTCCCATCCCATCTTTTCCTCAGCTTGGACTATTGACCAGTGATCAAATAGATGCCCTCACAATGACCATCTGATCTCACACATCAATAACAAATAGTGACTGGTTCATTCGAAGGCTTGAGAGGAGATCAATAAATAAACAATATAAAGAAAAGAGAAGGAAAAAACGTCTGTTCTGTTTATGAATATGTCATAAATATATCATATTCTGACTTCAACCACCCACAAAGTGGTTTTCAGTTACATTCAAATGCTAACAATGGAAAATAGGCGAGAAAATAAGAATCAACACAAAATAAACTGTGAATAAATGTCCTCATATTTACTATTTTTTCTCTGACACATCACCTGAAAACAACATCAATGTCTATGGCTCTTTCAGATCCTGTGGTTTTTGTTCACTTTGCATCAATCAACCAATAATGAATTCTGAATCTGTGCAATTGCTGATCCTCCATTCCAACATTCCAATCTCGCATTGCAATTTCTCACTTCCCAGCAGCACTAGCAGGGTCTCGGCCAATTAGGCAGAGCGAAAACCGCGGAGTCCAATCAGGGATCAGCCCTGTCTGGCATCTGGAGTCACCAGGTCAACAGTTTAGCATTCCTCAACTCGGCAGGCGGGCGATACGCGAAACAACGCACAACGCTGGAAATTAGCATGAGAAATGTGTGTTTACTCATGTATATCAAAACACACTCGTCAAAAGCCCCTGCCTCATTAAGTGGGCTAGGCAATCAAAAGGTTACTCATTTATTCACTCCCCTCTCTCTGCAAACGAAACATCAAAACGCTGCTTAAAAATAACTCTTATTGTCGACGACAGGAAAACTGAGAATTCTGTCAAATTAGCATATTATATGGTAGAAAGTAATGTACAAGGGCAAAGATAGGCTTGGCAACAATAACAGCTTACTGACAAACAGTTTTTGATTAAATGTCCACAATTTCACGTGAACTTCAAATTAAGTTTGGTTGGAGTTTAGCTGAGAGCTGGGCTGAGTTGAGTGCTTTTGCATGCTTTTCAAATTCATAACGTATGTCTTTACATGTATGTAAAAGGTCGAAATCCCACAAAAAAAGGCCTGCTCTCTGAAACTCTATTCCATGTGTAGCCCTAGACTGTAATCACACTCACTAGCTCAACACGGTCACTATACTAGCAGGACATTTGGCCACATGACAGACATGACATCTGCTAGATGACTGGTCTCCCCATCTGGCTTAAAATGCTAAAGGCATCACTAGAGTTAGAGAGAGAGAGAGAGAGAGAGAGTTATTGAGAGAGAGAGAGAGAGAGAGAGAGAGAGAGAGAGAGAGTTATTGAGAGAGAGAGAGAGAGAGAGAGAGAGAGAGAGAGAGAGAGTGTGTGTGTTATTGAGAGAGAGAGAGAGAGAGAGAGCGAGAGAAGAGGAGGTTAGACAGAGTGAGAGAGATAAGAAGAGGAGGTTAGACAGAGTGAGAAAGACAGTGTAAAGAAGGGAAAGATACATAGAGAGAGAGAATGAGAAAGGGGCAAGAGAAATACAGAGAAAGATAAAGAGAGAACCAGAGAGAGGGGGAGTGGTCTAAAAGGGCAGAGGAATAAAAAGAAAGAAAATCAGGTAGAGAGAAAGAGAGAAGAGAACAGGGGCAGCGTTGAAAGTAGGATGAAACAGAGGAGTGAGGGGAGGTGAGGGGGTAGAGAGTTTAAGCTGCCTTGCTGGAAAGTCAATAGCAGCCAGCCGCCGGCTCCCCAGAATATCAATAGTCACCCCACCTCCTCTCCCCTCTAGGGACTTCCACCGCACAACGGACGGATGATACAGAATTATGAAATTGTGAGAGGAATTAGGAGAGAGGGATTTTACACACTAACCATGAACAGACAGAAAGCGACAACCCTCTTCTTATGAGGGTATAGTGGGCCGGGGTGTTAGGAACATAATGAATCATTAGTTGTGCTGTGTACTAATTGCAGTGTGAGTATGTGAATGTGTGTGTGTGTGTGTGTGCTTGCGTGTGCGTGCGTGCGTGCGGGTGTTTAAGTGTTATCCTGTACGTGGGTTGAAAATGGCAGATTTTGTGCTTAAATTGGAATGCAGTGTCTGTACAGTAACATGCTATACATGACGTCAGAGCTCAGGCTCTCCGCTTCACAGCGTTGTATGGGCTTTGACTGTATGGGCTTTGACTGAATGGGCTTTGACTTGAGCACCGCGCGTGACAAGAAGATGCCCCCATCCCTCCTGCTAATTGGGCTACTTTTGCATAGTTGTTGATGTCTGAGCGAGGGAAATGCTGTAAATCGAAAGGAGTGGATGTGTTCTGAAAGATGAGACATTGATGATTAGAATAAATATCGCTTTGATGTCATACAAGTCCAAATGTGCATTTCACATTTCCATATTTGAAAACTCATGTCATGTACAGTATCAACATACAGTACAGTACCAGTCAAAAGTTTAGGCACAAGGGTTTTTCTTTATTTTTACTATTTTCTACATCGTAGAATAATAGTGAAGACAATGAAACTATGGAATAACACATATAGAATCATATAGTAACCAAAAAATTGTTCAACAAATCAAAATATATTTTAGATTTTAGATTCTTAAAAGTATTAAATGTCCACAAATGAACTTTTAAGAAGGCACCCCAGTTAATTGAAATGCATTCCAGCTGGTTGAGAGAATGCCAAGAGTGTGCAAAGCTGTCATCAAGGCAAAGGGAGGCTATTTTGAAGAATCTCAAATATTAAATATATTTAGATTTGTTTAACACTTTTTTGGTTACTACATGATTCCATGTGTGTTATGTCATAGTTTTGATGTCTTTGATGTCTATCAATAAAATGATACCCACCTGACCCAGATTGTGATTTATAATGGAACGTTTCTGGAGTGTGTAAACAACAACAGTAATTGTGTGATGGTGGGGATGCAAGGCTGTGTTCCAAACAAATAACTACACATGTGGTTGCTTCAGTTCCTCAATGGCAGAGTAAGAGAGCTCAAATAAGCACCTTATAATTGGCTCTTTCCTTGAGTCAAAACTGCATGGAAATGACTTAGGAACTGTGCACAGTTTGGAAATGACTTAGGAACTGTGCACAGTTTGGGAATGACTTAGGAACTGTGCACAGTTTGGGAATGACTTAGGAACTGTGCACAGTTTGGAAATGACTTAGGAACTGCACAGTTTGGAAATGACTTAGGAACTGTGCACAGTTTGGAAATGACTTAGGAACTGTGCACAGTTTGGAAATGACTTAGGAACTGTGCACAGTTTGGAGAGGTGTGTGGCCACTAGGAGAAACAAGTTCGACCTCTCACTCAAACCCTTGTAATCGTTTTTTCTTATCTTGCACCTACTCCAGAATGTCATTGATTATTCATATTATGTTATTGCATGTATCCAGAGTATTTTCAGATTTCATTATTGATAATTGCTGTGAAAAATTACAGTAAACGTAAAATGCACATAAAATCAACAGTGTAATGTTTGGATTCAGTCTTGTGTCAGGTGAACTGTTGTGACCTCACATTTCTTCATATTCTCCAAAATGTTCTCTTTCAATTGCTACCATGGTCATGCATATGCTTTTTTATAGTTCTTCTGTTAGAAACATTTACATTTGGGCCTATCCATATAGGCCAATTTCCACAAGTGTAAGGGGTTAGGTTTACTCCCTGAATTGTCTGCCAACCCTGGCCTGTGTGTGTGGCTGTGTGTGTGTGTGTGTGTGTGTGTGTGTGTGTGTGTGTGTGTGTGCTAGTGGTTGAAAAAGTACCCAATTGTCATACTTGAGTAAAAGTAAAGATACCTTAATAGAAAATGACTCAAATAAAAGTGAAAGTCACCCAGCAAAATACTACTTGAGTAAAAGTAGTTGGTTTTAAATATACTTAAGTATCAAAAGTAAATGTAATTGCTAAAATATACCTAAGTATCAAAAGTAAAAGTATAAATCATTTCACATTCCTTATATTTAGCAAACCAGACGGCACAATTTTCTTGTTTATTTAATTTACGGATAGCCAGGGGCATACTCCAACACTCAGACATAGGCAGTAGGGATGACCAGTGATGTTCTCTTGATAAATGTGCAAATTGGACCATTTTCCTGTCCTGCTAAGCATTCAAAATGTAACGAGTACTTTTGGGTGTCAGGGAAAATGTATGGAGTAAAACGTACATTGTTTTATTTAGGGATGTAGTGGAGTAAAAGTAAAAGTTGTCAAAAAAATATATAAATAGTAAAGTACAGATAGACCAAAAAACAACTTAAGTAGTACTTGAAAGTACTTCTACTTAACCTGTCTGGGCTAGGGGGCAGTATTTTCACGGCCGGATGAAAAACGTACCCAATTTAAACAGGTTACTACTCTGGCCCAGAAACTAGAATATGCATATTATTAGTAGATTTGGATAGAAAACACTCTGAAGTTTCTAAAACTGTTTGAATGGTGTCTGTGAGTATAACAGAACTCATACGGCAGGCAAAAACCTGAGAAAAAGTCAACCAGGAAGTGGAGGATCTGAGAATTGTAGTTCTTCTTTCTAGTCCCTTTCGAAACTACAGTATCTGTGGGGTTACGTTGCACTTCCTAAGGCATCCATTGGCTGTCAAGAGCCTTCAGAAAGTTGTTTCAGCCTTCTCCTGTTACTGGGCAGATAATAGGAGCTCAGTTTCTGAGTGGACTGCCTGTGGACAAAGGGATTGGATATGGGCAGTCACACGAGCGCGCCGTTCCTTCTTTTTCTCCTTGAATGAATACGCTATTGTCCGTTTGGAATATTATCGCAATTTTACGCTAAAAATACCATAAAGATTGATTTTAAACAGCGTTTGACATGCTTCTAAGTACGGTAATGGAACATTTTGACTTTTCGTCTCTGGTACCGCGCTCGCGCGTTATGCCTTTGGATAGTGCTCTGAACGCACGAACAAAACGGAGGTATTTGGACATAAATATGTATTATTTTGAACAAAAACAAAATTTCTTGAGGAAGTAGCAGTCCTGGGAGTGCATTCTGACGAAGATCAGCAAAGGTAAGAGAATATTTCTAATACTAATTCTGAGTTTAGGTTGCCTCGAACTTGGCGGGTGTCTGTATAGCTCTCTGTGATGGCTGAGCTATGTACTCAGAATATTGAAAAATGTGCTTTCTCCGTAAAGCTATTTTAAAATCTGACAAAGCGGTTGCATCCAGGAGTAGTCTATCTATAATTCTTTAAATAATTGTTATATATTTTGTCAATGTTTATGATGAGTATTTTTGTAAATTGATGTGCACATTCACCGGGAGTTTTGGTGGGAATACATTTTCTGAACATCACGCGCCAATGTAAAATGCTGTTTTTGGATATAAATATGAACTTTCTTCGAACAAAACATACATGTATTGTGCAACATAATGTCCTAGGAGTGTCATCTGATGAAGATCGTCAAAGGTTAGTGCTTCATTTAGCTGTGTTTTGGGTTTTATTGGACACATGTCCTTGCTTGGAAAATGGCTGCGTGATTATTTTTGTCTATGTACTCTCCTAACATAATCTAATGTTTTGCTTTCGCTGTAATGCCTTTTTGAAATCGGACAATGTGGTTACATCAAGGAGAAGTGTATCTTTAAAATGGTGTAAAATAGTTGTATGTTTGAGAAAGTTGAATTATGACATTTTGTTGTTTTTGAATTTGCCGCCCTGATATTTCACTGGCTGTGTCCCGCAGGTGGGACGCTACGTAGCCCATAGAAGTACTTTACACCACTGGTGTGGGCTACACACTGTACATGGTACCTCAACTTGTAACTGTTATCATAGCCTTTTCGTATATCTGTTGAATGTTATGTCTGTTTTATATACCTCTGCTTTAACTTTTACACCAGTGTTCAAATGGAAAAGTTAATGCTGTTTGATTTAATGAAAAGATATTAGCAATAAAGTTTAGAGAATTAGTGTGGCCAGTAAAACAGTGGATTTCATCATCTGAGTCCAGATATTCTCTGTTATCTACCAGACTCCAGGCTGGCTGTATTGTCTGGTATTCCCATTCATTTACTACAGGATGAGACCATGCATCATACTAACAGCATATAATGGGTTATACACATTTCTTAATCATATGGAATATGTGCACACAGAAACACAGAACAAAGGGGAAACATATGTGAATATATTATCATGTTGCCAATTGCTAATTATTTTATTTTATTTTGTCTCTTTTGTAAACCTGTTTTATCATTGGTTAATTCCAATGCATACTGACTGATTTGGGGCAAAGACAAATCCCCAAAATATGTGTTATTCCAACGGATGTATTTTGTGTTCACATTACTTATTCAAACCCTATCAATAGTGAATGAGAGTCCAATCACACACAGCCATGCTGAACTCAACATCATAGACAAAGCCAACCCCTCGAAAAACAAACCTCTAAATCTTCATTGCACCTGAGGGGATAATTAATGAAGTATTTTAATTGAATGGAAACCTTGGGAGTCATTGAGAAAACCTGTGAAAGCAGCACTTTACTATATACAGGGGGAGTGAGTTTAGCCCAGCAGTGAGTGAAGGAGAGGTAGGATAGTATGTTAAATGAGCTGAGAAAACACTGACGCTCCCATCTGCCAGCTACTGTTCCCCTACCGCCCTGTTCCCCGTAGTAGTTTATCCCAGAAAGCATCTGGGTAGTACTGTCTGTCTTAATGTGGCATGTCATTACTGCATTATCTGCACACATGATTAGGGCATAGAGAGGGGGAGGAGAGGAGAAGAGGAGATGAGTAGAGGGGAAAGAGGAGGAGGGGAGGGAGTAGGGAACTCAGGAGTAGTGCTTAGTTGAGTTTGTTGAACGTTTTTAGACATGCACCTTTGTGATGTTACCATTACATTATACTAACCTCATTTATCAATATTCCACCTGACATTGATACTACACTTGACATTGAGGAATAATGCAATGAGGGTAGCTCCTCTTGTACTACATGCTGTTTAAATAGGATTATGACTATCAACCAATGCCTGCCAGGTAAGGCTGGGTGGTATACTGTATTTACCAAATGTAATTAGCTATACAGCCTGATAATACCAGTATATGGTGTAGAACCAAATCAGAATGTTGTTTGTGCAACAGTATCTTCTAAATCAGGTATTCACAAACGGGGGTACGGCAAATAAAAATGTGATTCAATTTTTTTTTCTTTAATAAAGAATTCTAGACATTTTCAAACAGCACATTTAGATTTTCCAACGGGGCTACACACTTGGGTGAGGTTTTTTTCCCTCGGCTGAGTAGCCTCGTTTCACTGGCAAAAATCTAATGAAACCATCTAGTGTTCAGCGAAATAACAACACAAATACAGGTAGCCTAGTCAAATAATTAACATCCAATCACATTAAATGTTACTCTCTTGCGGGAAACCTTCCCTCTTGCACAGACAGTTAGAAACTAAACATGACCATTTGAAAGTTAAGCCACAGGAGTTTTTTGAGCGAGAATTAAGACGACTTTCGAGTAGTAAGACATGTATAAAAGCAACAGATTGCATTAAAAAGAAGGGGCTAGAAGAGAGTCTTATATGGTGAGCTAGGACAGGCAAGCCCCATATTATTGTGGAGGACTAAATTCTTCCTGCTGCCACAGATATTTTATTTAACTAGGCAACTCAGGTAAGAACAAAATCTTATTTACAATCACGGCCTAGGAACAGTGGGTTAACTGCCTTGTTCAGGGGCAGAACAACAGATTTTTACCTTGTCAGCTCCGGGATTCGATCTACCAACCTTTCGGTTACTGGCCCAATACCCTAACCACTAGGCTACCTGCCGGATTTATGGCCAGGACAATACTGGAGGAAAAACTATACAGACAATGCCTTCATCAAACAACACTGTTTCACAACGCATCAGTAACATGGCAGGAGAGGTTTTGAAACAATTACTGTTTCGCATACAAGCCAGTGAATTATATGCGTTACAGCACAATGAGTCAACAGACGTGGCGGGCCTGGCACAGCTTCTGGTATGTGTCCGTTACGTTTATGGGGGGTCAATTAAGGAAGACATCCTCTTCTGCAAACCACTGGAAACCAGGACAACAGGAGAGGATATTTTTTACATCAAATGGACTTTGTGACATCAAATGGACTTTGGTGGTCAAGATGTACTGATGGCGCAAAAGCCATGACAGGGAGACATAGTGGAGTGGTAACGTGCGTGCAAGCAGTTGCTCCCGATGCCACTTGGGTACACTGCAGGATCCACGGAGAGGCTCTTGCTGCCAAGGGAATGCCTGACAGCTTGAAAGACGTTTTGGATAATACAGTAAAAATGGTTAACTTTGTTAAAGCAAGGCCACTGTGTGCAAATGAACTCAAGCTTATGGACAATATGATATAGCGAAGCACTTGAGTGAGCTGGGTGCGCAATTACGCAGGTACTTTCCCGAAACGGATGACACAAACAACTGGATTCGTTATCCCTTTCATGCCCTGCCTCCAGTCCACTTACCGATATCTGAACAAGAGAGAGACATCAAAATTGCAACAAGCGGTTCTGTAAAAATTGAATTTAATCAGAAGCCACTGCCAGATTTCTGGATTGGGCTGTGCTCAGAGTTACTTGCCTTGGCAAATTGCGCTGTTAAGACACTGATGCACTTTGCAACCAAGTACCTATGTGAGAGTGGATTCTCGGCCCTCACTAGCATGAAAACGAAATACAGTCACAGACTGTGTGTGGAAAATGATTTAAAACTGAGACTCTCTCCAGTACAACACAACATTGCAGAGTTATGTGCATCCTTTCAAGCACACCCTTCTCATTAACCTGTGGTGAGTTATTCACAATGTTTGATGAACAAATAAGGTTTTAAATGTAAGATGGCTAAATAAAGAGCAGAATTATTGATTATTATTATATTATTATTTGTGCCCTGGTCCTATAAGAGCTCTTTGTCACTTCCCACGAGCCGGGTTGTGACTAAAACTCACACTCATTCTTATGTTAAATAAATGTATCGTATAGCGTGTGTGGCAGGCTTACAATGATGGCAAAAAACAACATTTGAGAGTGTGCTGACCCTGGTGCTAGAGGGGGTACGCAGCTGGCGGTTGAACGTTTGAAGGGGTACGGGATTATAAAAAGTTTGGGAATCACTGTTCTAAATCAAAGAGGAATACTAGAAGTGTGAATATGTTAGCTACATGATGTAGCTTAGAGAAAACATGACATGTAGCCAAAGATTATAGGGTTCCCTAGGAAACGCTTATCAACACTCTGGTTCCTACCCTGTCATAATAACTCCTCTCTGGCATTTTCATTCATTGTCAAGTCCAACAACACTGTATTCAAAGTGCCCAGTATTATATTCTAGCTATAGAATTAGAATAATCGTTCTATTTCCATGATAGAACAGTTATGAACAGTTCACCCATGTGTTTTGCTCTAAATCGCAACTCAAATCGCAAATTGCAACATTTGGTTAAAAATAAGGCCTAGGTTGTTTTCCCATATTGTGCAGCCCTACGTGGCAGTGTGGACATTATCGCAAATAATATTTGGTTGAAGTTGAATTGAACAGTATAAAACAATCAGAATGGAGAAAGACCCATTGAAATCACTTATAATTTATGTGTTGCCACTCTAGGGTCACACCACTCAAAAAGCAAGTTAATAGATTTTATTATTCAATAACATGAAATACCATGAAATACTGTCATACCGTCCTTTTTTTTGTATACGGTGATATGATATTTTGGCCATATTGCCCAGCCCTACTGTCAGTGGTGTCAGTTTCACATCAATCTATTTGGCTCTCATTAAGAGAACCCCATTCAGCTGACTGGATATAATCACATCAAGAGCTTCACTGACTAGGAGGTTGTTGCAGCTTTGGGTGATGTCATACAGAACAGACAGTTCTATTAAATAATAGGTAGAATACTGAAGGAGAACACTATAATCAATTAAGTGTATGGGTAAAGGTACATGTTCTGTACTATAATCTCAGAAGGAGTTCTGTAACAAGACTCACTCCAAACAACACAAACACTTCTCTCTGCTGGCCAGGCTAACTGATAATTGCATTAGCTAGTGAAGGTCTAAGTGTTTTCTGCTAGGTTAATGCTAATGTTATCCAGCCATCTCAGACAGCAGACACTCTAATAGCTTTTATGTCTCTGATTATTCAACAGGGGGACAAACACACACACACACACACTTAGAAGCAATGTATCTTCAGTCAGAGGCTGTTTCTTCTGAAATAACCTCAACCAAAGAACAAAAACTATTTGAAACCTGATCTGTCATCTGATTGACACACACACACACACACACACACACACACACACACACACACACACACACACACACACACACACACACACACACACACACACACACTACCGGAGTGCCAAGTCTAGGACAAAAAGGCTTCTCAACAGTTTTTACCCCCAAGCCATACTACTCCTGAACAGGTAATCAAATGGCTACCTGGACTATTTACATTGTGTGCCCCCCCCAAAACCCTCTTTTTACGCTGCTGCTACTCTCTGTTTATCATATATGCATAGTCACTTTAACTATATTTTCATGTACATACTACCTCAATTGGACCGACCAACCAGTGCTCCCGCACATTGGCTAACCAGGCTATCTGCACTAACCCTAGCTCCTAACCCTATCCCTTAATGTAATTCTAACCCTAAACCCCCTAGAAATAGCATTTGACCTTGTGGGGACTAAGATAATGTTTTGTTTGTTTACTATTCTTGTGGGGACTTCTTGTCTCCACAATAATAGTTAAACACATCCACGCACACACTCATGCACGCACTCATGCACACACTCATGCACGTACTCATGCACACACTCATGCACGCACTCATGCACGCACTCATGCACGCACTCATGCACACACTCATGCACACACTCATGCACACACTCATGCACGCACGCACACAGGAGGACAAGCCACTTTCTCTGTTAATCTACTGTCTATCTACTCTGCTCCTCACTGGTTACAAATATAGCTATTATACCCTCCATTTTACAGTTAACACATACTGGAGTGTCTCCGGCTCTTGACACACAAGAGCACCGAAGAGTGGCACATTGGCAAACAGTTCAATATGCCATGCTGCCTCCATCTTGATTTTGATTGCTGATTCTAATGATTGGTCCGGGTCTGTGTCTCTGGATGTGCCTCAAATGGCACCCTTAGGGACCCTGGTCAAGAGTAGTGCACTACATAGTGCATAGGGGGCCATTTGGGACATAGCCTCTGCCTCCACATAGTCAGGTTGTTTTCCTTTCAGCTGCCAGGTCATTAGAGCTCCTCCAATACTCTGTCTGTCCTCCCACTAGGGAAGACTGGTTCTGGTTCCTCTCTCTCTCCCTCCCTCTCTCCCGCTCCATCTGTCCTCCCACCATGGAGAGCATTGTGGCTAACGCTAGCTGCTGGCTCTTTGCGTAACATGCTCTGTCTATTTCGTTATGTCTGTCTCTAACTCTACCTTCTAGTCCAGTTTGAACAGAGACTTCAAAGAGAAAATTATTTCACAAAGGCTACATGGTGACATATTGAGAACACATGTTCTGGCCTGTCGTACAACTGGAACTCTGTTTGCATTCCAAATTATAACCTATTCCCTTTATAGTGCACTATTTTTGACTAGGGCCCATAGGGCTCTGATCAAAAGTAGTGCACTATATGGGGAATAGGGTGCCATTTTGGACACACCATGTGTTTACAGATTAAGAGGTGGAAGCAGGTTTTTTCCCCTGACACCCCTCTCTGGGAATAATCCTCTATTATTAATACATGCATTTCAATGAGGCAGGCGGTCGGTCGTCAACAGGATAAATACATTACTTATGGAAATCCTTAGTGACAATATTAGGTATGAAGTGTTACATAACCCACGATGCCTGAACTCCCCCCCCCTTCTCAAAGGACTCCTCTACACAACACCCCCCTTTCACACCATCTCTCCCATCCTCCATGGCCCCATTCACTCCATCACTCTCCCTACCTTCTCCTCATCCTCAACACACCTCTACACAGAGCCACAGGAAAACATTGCTAGTTCATTGAAGTAATTTAAGCAAGCCTACAGGACACTGCTCCTATCTAACCGTGTGTGTTACTCCTCAACGGTGTAGTTCATTGAGGTAATTTAAGCAAGCCTACAGGACACTGCTCCTATCTAACCGTGTGTGTTACTCCTCAACGGTGTAGTTCATTGAGGTAATTTAATCAAGCCTACAGGACACTGCTCCTATCTAACCGTGTGTATTACTCCTCAACGGTGGAGTTCATTGAGGTAATTTAAGCAAGCCTACAGGACACTGCTCCTATCTAACCGTGTGTGTTACTCCTCAACGGTGTAGTTCATTGAAGTAATTTAAGCAAGCCTACAGGACACTGCTGCTATCTAACTGTGTGTGTTACTCCTCAACGACGTAGTTCATTGAAGTAATTTAAGCAAGCCTACAGGACACTGCTCCTATCTAACCGTGTGTGTTACTCCTCAACGGTGTAGTTCATTGAGGTAATTTAAGCAAGCCTACAGGACACTGTTCCTATCTAACCGTGTGTGTTACTCCTCAACGGTGGAGTTCATTGAGGTAATTTAAGCAAGCCTACAGGACACTGCTCCTATCTAACCGTGTGTGTTACTCCTCAACGGTGTAGTTCATTGAGGTAATTTAAGCAAGCCTACAGGACACTGCTCCTATCTAACCGTGTGTGTTACTCCTCAACGGTGTAGTTCATTGAGGTAATTTAAGCAAGCCTACAGGACACTGCTCCTATCTAACCGTGTGTGTTACTCCTCAACGGTGGAGTTCATTGAGGTAATTTAAGCAAGCCTACAGGACACTGCTCCTATCTAACCGTGTGTGTTACTCCTCAACGGTGTAGTTCATTGAGGTAATTTAAGCAAGCCTACAGGACACTGCTCCTATCTAACCGTGTGTGTTACTCCTCAACGGTGTAGTTCATTGAGGTAATTTAAGCAAGCCTACAGGACCCTGCTCCTATCTAACCGTGTGTGTGGACATCACTCCTCAGCAGTGTCACTGTAGAAACTGTAGGATTCTATGACATATTAGTGATGCTCAGGACAGTGTGGTTTACTGTAGTAATATAGTCATGATAATGAGCAGCAGTCTTACCTTCACATTGTCTGGATGCAGTCCTCCTGGGTGCCTGTCCATGTACTGGCACAGGTCTGTGTGCTGTCAGGGAGAAAGAGAGGACCGTTAGATTACAATATGTCTAAATAAAGACACATAAAAATCATAAAAACAGATGCATTGCAATTAACCAAAAATAAGTCAATATGAAAAATGAAGTAAAAATGCATTTGTATAAATGTATTGATGCTGTTCAGTATTTTATGGTATTCATTTCAACCGTAAAAGCAGCAGAGAGAGGTTTTTGGCAGTGAGAATATTTGCTTTTTGTTAATTGTGTTGCTAGTCTTGAATGTACCTTGGTCGGAATGTGAGCTTGGTTTGAGGATGGAAAAATCAGCTAATGGAAAAAAGTTATTGGCTTTCATAGCTTTCCCCTTGCTATTCAAAGCAACTCTGACCTACTGTCATCCGTCCATGATAAAATATCAGTAAGGCGCCAGGCTGGAGACACAAACTCAATCATTGAATTGCAGCAGACGTCACTTGCAACATTTATTTTCTTCCCCAGTCTGTCTCCCCTGTCTGCGGATGAATGATATCCGGTCTATATCAACAGAATGATCCACAGAGGGAACCTTTGGTACAAATCCCTTAATGTGATTGTGTGGAGGGATGAGATTGGGAGTGACACCGTCTGTATGTCTTTAGGTGCTATATGTAAGCAGAGTCGTCTGTCTGTCTGGAGAAAAGACGAATTACCCTGTTCTGCACTTCACTGATTTATTCTGCCAGCAGACCTGGGGCACACACACGGACACAGACACCACAGCTCATGGGGCTGGGTGATATTTGCGTACCCCCGCTGCTCCTCACACCATCAGATATAAATGTGTTTCCTTTCATGAATAATTCAACCAGACGCTCAAACAAGCTTCAGCCATGCCTGTCCACCTTACTCAAAACCTGCTCTCCCTCCCTCCCTCCCTCCCTCCCTCCCTCCGTCCTCTCTCTCTATCTGTCTTTCCCTCTCTCCATATCTTTCTCACCCCCGCTTTCTCTCCATTTCTTCTCTCTCCCTCTCTCCACCTCTCTCTCTCTCTCTCGGTCCCGCTCGCTCCCTGTCAATTGTCATTACCTGCTAAATGAGGAAAATGAATTGATTTGGCTTGGTGTGGAGCCTTCTGTATATGAAAGAGTCTGGAATTACAGGTCTGAACACAGCAGAATAGAACAGCATGAAACTGGCTGCGCTGCAAATAAAAGTTAGCCAGAACACCAAAGTCTCCACACCAATGACAACACACAGATCCAGTGTTGCATTACCCATTTCTGTCAAACATACGCTATCCACTCTGTCTGTTCAACATTCACAGTAAGAGAAGGGTGTTCTGTCATAATAAAGGCTATGGAACCAGATCCTTGTCAACCGTGTCTACTTACAGACAGCATCTACTTGATGAATATATATACTTGGAATTGGTTAGCTCTTATATTTGCACATGGAGCAGAGAAACAGCATTGAAAGACCTCCACAACCCCTCTATCCAAACTGACCTCTGTTCTCCAGGTAATCAAAATGTACACGTTAAGGCCAGAGAGCATCCTCATTAGAATCCCTACAACCAGCTACAGACTGCCCAGTGCCTGGTTCTGTCATCTCTCAGAGGATCTGGTCAGAATGTATTACCAGGAGCAGATGTTCCCACTGACCCTGCTGAACCATGCTGTTTCCGACCAACACTAGACTAGCGTACATACAGTACGGTATCAGAGATGGCTCTTGATCTGATGCACCAGGCCACATAGCACACAGCACGGATGAAAACGAACATGGAGCGGGACTATTTAGAAAGATGACTAAGGTTATTCTGAGAGACGGCTGGGTCTTGTTTTGCATATCAACATCAAAGAGGTTGAGCTATTTAGATACAGTATATGGTCTATTGGAGTAATGCTGAGCAGAGACTTATTACTCCTAGAGGTTGGAGGAGATTGGTATTCTGGCTGGTTTGAACTTATCAGTGGATGTTATCCATATGCATATATGTCAGCAGTAACAACAGGCCCCACTACTCCACAGCAGAGAGAGGGAACTCCTGCTGCTATTGCTGTCCACAGCATGTGTGTGTGCGGGTGTGTGTGTGTGTCTGTGTGTGTGTGTGTGTGTGTGTATGTGCACGTGTATGTGTGTGTGTGTGTGTGTGTGCATGTGTACATGCGTGTGTACGTGTGTGTACAGTATGTGTGCTATGAAAACCTACAGAAACAGCAACCCTCAATTAAAATGTTCCCCCATGATGCCAGAGCTGGGTTCAAAGCTGGGCCTGAGGCTGCCATGCCACTCGTGGTTAGGCCACCATTATATGGCACTCGGATCACTGTTTCTGTTCAAAGCCTGGAGGAAAATATCCCAGGCTTGGGTTCTGTTTTTAACGGGCAAGACTAAACATTACTAAACGTTCAACCATCTTATAAACAAAGAATATGTGTGTAGAACTAGCCAGAGCGCATGTCTCTTTGGACTGGGATTAAATAAGTCAATGTCAATAACTGAAGAGTGAGAGGTCAAATGAATCAAACCATAAAACAAGTTAGTTATTCTATTTCTACAATGACAGTGTGGCTTTTTGAAATTCCTCTTAAAATACATTTTACACAAATCAAATATCTTGATCCTCTACTGCTGACTCACATATCCAGTTGGCGCTGTAACACTCACCACATACTCATAAACCTGTACTGAGCCTGCCCTGTAACCTGATGTACTACAGTACCCATGATGCTCTGTGCAACATATCCAGATGGCTCTCTGACACTCACCACATACTCAAAGACCAGCGTCAGGGTTTCCTTGGTGTGGATGATGTCATGGAGCAGCACGATGTTGGAGTGCTTCAGACCTTTCAGAAGAGATGCTAGGAAAAACACAGGATACAGTATTATTATCATGATGAAGCAGTTACATGCAAAACTACTATCAGTATTACCATTTATTTACAATATGATAAAGAAAATAGAATAGAATATAGCCTAATAGAATAGAATATAGCCTAATAGAATAGAATATAGCCTAATAGAATAGAATATAGCCTAATAGAATAGAATATAGCCTAATAGAATAGAATATAGCCTAATAGAATAGAATATAGCCTAATAGAATAGAATATAGCCTAATAGAATAGAATATAGCCTAATAGAATAGAATATAGCCTAATAGAATAGAATATAGCCTAATATAATATAATAGAACATAGCCTAATAGAATATAATATAGCCTAATATAATAGAATATAGCCTAATATAATAGAATATAGCCTAATAGAAGAGAATATAGCCTAATATAATAGAATATAGCCTAATAGAATAGAATATAGCCTAATATAATAGAATATAGCCTAATAGAATAGAATATAGCCTAATAGAATAGAATATAGCCTAATATAATAGAATATAGCCTAATATAATAGAATATAGCCTAATATAATAGAATAGAACATAGCCTAATAGAATATAATATAATATAGCCTAATAGAATAGAATATAGCCTAATATAATAGAATAGAATATAGCCTAATATAATAGAATAGAATATAGCCTAATATAATAGAATAGTATAAAGCCTAATATAAAATAATAGAATATAGCCTAATAGAATATAATATAACCTAATATAATAGAATAGAATATAGCCTAATATAATAGAATAGTATAAAGCCTAATATAAAATAATATAATAAAATATAGCCTAATATAATATAATAGAATATAGCCTAATAGAATATAATATAGCCTAATAGAATATAATATAGCCTAATATAATATAATAGACTATAGCCTAATATAATAGAATAGTATAAAGCCTAATCTAAAATAATATAATAGAATATAGCCTAATAGAATATAATATAGCCTAATATAATATAATATAGCCTAATATAATAGAATAGAATATAGCCTAATAGAATATAATATAGCCTAATAGAATAGTGGATGGTAATAGTAATAGTCAGTAGTACGATTTAGAATAGAACAGAACAGAACAGAAAGGATTAGAAAATAATAGAATGGAATGGAACAGAAAATAAAATACAATTATATAATAATTACTACCAGAGACACTTCAACTACATCTATGGCAATCATAGATCGCACTGGAGTCAATGTAGATATGGTGAAATAGTTATATAACTGGTTTCAGTTTGCCACCAACTTTTTGAGAGTAGAAACTTTGAGAGAGAGAGAGAGAGTAAAGAGAGAGAGAGAGCGAGAGAGAGATAGAGAGAGCGAGTGAGTAGGAGAGAGAGAGAGAGAGTTACGAGAGAAAGCCAAAGCCTTGGGGAGGGACCATCACTTCCATTATTTGGGAGGCAAAGCTCTGTGTCTATTGTGTCAGCTTGCGGGCCGGGTGTGAACAGAGCAATTAGTGGTAATAGTCAGCGTCGCTCTAAACCCTCGCTGGAGGAGCCGTGCTGCGCTGTTTCAACTGGCGGCTACGGAGGGAGGGAACACTTCACACAACGCCTTTTCATGTGTTTGAAAGATGTGATCTGAGGCACTTCGGCTCCACCTCTCCCTCCACCCATTACTGAGGAGACACAATCACCACAGCTGGGCCAAACAAACAGTTGTCAGAAATCTTATCTCGTTAAGAGCTAAACAACACAGGGAACGGTTTCATTTAGAACAGAGAGCGGGAGCGGCATATTAAGTGTGTTTTTATTATGAGAAGCCTAAATGGGATTTTCAGACTGTTGCGAATGTGATTAATTTAGCAAACAACAATTCTGTTTCAAGGGCACAGGGAGAGAGAGAACCTATGGCGTCCTGATCTGCAGAGCAGAGCACACAGCACAGAGCCATTGTGCATTAACACTTAAAGCACTGAAACCCCTAAAGATCAAAGGGAATGCTCCTCTCATGCATATCTGTCCTAGTGGTACAGACACGAGCTACCTCAAAGGCTGCTGCACCAATTTAGGTAAAGATCTATACAGTCTATGCACCAGGCTCTCCCTCCCTCCCTCCTGACACACAGAGACTGACTGTGTTGGTAATGTTATTGTGTGTGCCCATGCACACACACACGTATGCCTAGATACATGCACGGATGAGCACACGTATGCAAGCACGCATGCACTCATACACAAACACACACCTGGGTCCTCTCTCAGGGGTGTAGGTATTGCTTTCAACACCGCACTGTAATTCTGTCCACGTTTCCACTCTGGGAGCATCTCGGCCCAGTAATCGCTGAATTAGTTAAATTTCAAAGTGCTTTTCTGATCCGCTCACCGGGGGAGAGAAGGATGGGGAGGAAGGGAGGGAGGGGTGGGGATGAGGCGATGTGAAGAGGGGCTGGTGCATGGCTCTCAGCTCAGTTCATCAGCCCAGGATCCCACAGATCAAACAGCCAGAATCCTTTTCTCGTCTAAATGAAGCAAGGTTCCAGCCCAGCCAGGCCCAGCTCTTCCTGTGGAGGTGAGTCTGCCACACATTTCTCACACCCACCCTCACATTCAGGAACCTCCAAGCCTTCTAGCCACTCAGCTCCAGTTAGCCAGAACACCAAAGACTGCTAGCCGGCCTTCACACAACTTGACCTGCTGTGACACACGGCCAGGGACCAGGAGAAAGCACCTCATGGCAAGAACATCCCTCTGAAGTGATTTAGCCCAGTGCCATGACGGAACGCTATGCAGACGAATAAGGTAGACATGGCCCATGGGATGGGTTTTTGGTTTTCATAAGGCTGAAACTCAGTCAGATCCTTATCTAACTAACACCAGAGGCAGTTTATAATTGGGCTGTGCTTGTTAAGGCTTCAGATTTGGCTTTTCTAGATGAGACATTTTTTGTTCCAGACGTTAGCTTCCCTCTCTCTGACAACCCTCTGAACTAACAGTCACCATTACACAAACAGAAGTCCACTTAACCCAAGTACCTAGAATAACAACACTTAACGTTATCTTCAAACTCTTAAAGTCCAATTAAAGTGAACTCTACAGTATTTAGACTTTACAGGAGCCTAATCCTAATGTAACCCTTCTAGGTGTGACAGAGACCAACCTTCTCTGATGGCGGTGAACGGTGTCCCCTCCTCCTCCTGCAGACGAATCACTTTCAGGGCTACCAGCTTGCCGTTCACCCTGGGAACAAGAAGATAAGGCACCCCAACACGTTACACTTCATCCCATGAAAAAAGGACTCAATAATGAGGCAGGCAGTGAATGGAGAGAATGGTAGATTTCTGTAAGTCAATGAAATGCAATTTAGGAGCACTGGACTGAGACTTAGTAGAAGACCAGGAGATTAAATCAAATGAACCTCACCAATCAAATCCATTGTAGTGAAGAAAAACACATACAAAGTAACTTCATTACAGTGAGAAATTGCCTCAATACATTTCAATCTATTTACAGCTATGACATTTTCATTTGCTACATTTTAATTATCAGAACCTGGGCAATTTTACCGCTCTGCACGAACAGGAAAAAAGGAAAATAACAAAACAATAACTCTTAAACAATCATTAAATAATTCCATTCCAAAGTTATTTAATAAAACAAATTGTATTTCATGGTTGGGAAGTGCAGATCTTTTATTAGTGTAATATAAAAAATAAATGAATATGGAATATGGCCAGTAATTGTTATTACCCTTAACCACTTTACTGCTTCATGATTACAAGCAGTTATGTGCATATCAATTGGTCATATACAGTTATGTAGGAAATGCGGAACATTCAGTGCAGTCAAAAATGTGATTTTCCTGTGTTTTATATATATTTCCACACTTTAAGGTTGGAATAATACTGTGAAATTGTGAAAATTATTATAATGCCCTTTTTGTGTAAGAGCTGTTTGAAAAGACCACATGAAATTTCTGTCTGTTTTGGTGGGATGGAGTTTTGGCCTGCCTGGTGATATCATTTATTTATTTTATTTATTATTTTGCTCCTTTGCACCATATTATTTATATTTTAACTTTGAACTTTCTTCAAATTACAAATCTACCATTCCAGTGTTTTACTTGCTATATTGTATTTACTTCGCCACCATGGCCTTTTTTCCTTTACCTCCCTTATCTCACCTCATTTGCTCACTTTGTATATAGTCTTATTTTTTTCTACTGCATCATTGATTGTATGTTGTTTTACTCCATGTGTAACTCTGTGTTTTTGTATGTTGTCGAACTGCTTTGCTTTATCTTGGCCAGGTCGCAATTGTAAATGAGAACTTGTTCTCAACTTGCCTACCTGGTTAAATAAAGGTGAAATAAAAAAATTAAAATTAAAATTAAAAAATCATCAGACTGTAAATGTGTAAACCAATAAGAAAGAGAGTTCCAAATGTTTCCCTTCCACACTCAGACCGCTCCCAGACAGTTCTAGCAAAATTCTTGCTTGAGAAATGGCACTTTGCTAAGAAGCAATTTTTTAAAACTATTTTAATTGAAAACAATCACATCAAGGTATTTCATTGTTGCCCAAAAGATATTTGATATTGAGATAATAACAGCTGCATTGGACCATTACATTAATATTGTTTTGGCACTCACTTGCTTTTCCCTTTGTATACAGTAGCGTATGAGCCTTCTCCCAGTTTCTCAAGCTTCTCATAGGAATCAGCCTTTCCAAACTTGGGGCTTGTGGGCTGAAACAGAGAGAGAGAATATAATTCAGGAAAAGAGACACCAGTTACGGTAGAGAGGGCTCAGTTTGGGTGTATTAAGTGAGAGAGCAGTCATAGGGGCGAACTATATCTGTGTAGATGATGGAAGAGCCACAGCACTTGGGAGTTTGGCTGATGTAACGGCATTGTTACCAAACAATAATGTTAACCCTAAGAAAGCTACTATACGTGCTATTTCACAAGGAGGGACATGGTACAGTAGATGTTGTGGTTTGGGTCAAGAGGCCTAAAGACAACAACACCAGATCCACTCTGTAACACCAGGCACTTGTGAACCTGCTGGCACACAGCCTGTAGAAAAATGGCACGGTCTGTTTCACTGGTTTCTACTCTGGATGATGGAAAGCTTTCAGTCATCCAGGAAATGGGTTGTGTAGGATTTCACACACAGAGACTGTAATAAAGGTCTGGAGGAAATATCACTGCTGCAGCTAGCAGGACCGAACACGATTGAAAGAAGAAAAAATAGTAGTATGTGCTTCGTTTATCTCAGAAGATCTCAGAGTATATTGCTTTTAAGCCACTTCAGACCCAAATTCCACACTTCTCTAATTCATTTTCATATTTCTGGAGTTCATTGGTAAGATAACAGTACAGAAGGTGTACGCTTTGCAGGTACAACCATTTTATTAAATGAGTTTTGGCTGCATGGTATTGACAATAAACTGTTGAATGAAAATATGATGGGACCTATCAATGTTTGAATGAAGATTGTACCTGTCCTATCATTGGAAAACAGCAGGTAGGTCCTATAGAGGTGGAACAAATCCTGTCCGTGTCATGTTTCTCTCTAAGCGCTCCGTGGGGATCATGATGGATCATGGAGGATCATGGGACGGTGACAGAGGTGACACCAGTCAGATGAATTAAGGCCGCCGAAGGCAGACCTGCCTCTCAAGAGAAGACAGGTTATATGCACACTGCCCACAAAATGAGGTGGAAACTGAGCTGCACTTCCTAACCTTCTGCCAAATGTATGACCATATTAGAGAGACATATTTCCATGTGATCACACAGACCCATAAAGAATTCGAAAACAAATCCAATTTTGATAAACTCTCATATCAATTGGGTTTAATAACACAGTGTGCCATCACACCTGGCCATGGTAACAGGAGAACAGAGGATACAACCAGCTACTGGATCACACCTGGCCGGGGTAACAGGAGAACAGAGGATACAACTAGCTACTGGATCACACCTGGCCAGGGTAACAGGAGAACAGAGGATACAACCAGCTACTGGATCACACCTGGCCAGGGTAACAGGAGAACAGAGGATACAACCAGCTACTGGATCACACCTGGCCGGGGTAACAGGAGAACAGAGGATACAACCAGCTACTGGATCACACCTGGCCAGGGTAACAGGAGAACAGAGGATACAACCAGCTACTGGATCACACCTGGCCAGGGTAACAGGAGAACAGAGGATACAACCAGCTACTGGATCACACCTGGCCAGGGTAACAGGAGAACAGAGGATACAACCAGCTACTGGATCACACCTGGCCAGGGTAACAGGAGAACAGAGGATACAACCAGCTACTGGATCACACCTGGCCAGGGTAACAGGAGAACAGAGGATACAACCAGCTACTGGATCACACCTGGCCAGGGTAACAGGAGAACAGAGGATACAACCAGCTACTGGATCACACCTGGCCAGGGTAACAGGAGAACAGAGGATACAACCAGCTACTGGATCACACCTGGCCAGGGTAACAGGAGAACAGAGGATACAACCAGCTACTGGATCACACCTGGTCGGGGTAACAGGAGAACAGAGGATACAACCAGCTACTGGATCACACCTGGCCAGGGTAACAGGAGAACAGAGGATACAACCAGCTACTGGATCACACCTGGCCGGGGTAACAGGAGAACAGAGGATACAACCAGCTACTGGATCACACCTGGTCGGGGTAACAGGAGAACAGAGGATACAACCAGCTACTGGATCACACCTGGCCGGGGTAACAGGAGAACAGAGGATACAACCAGCTACTGGATCACACCTGGCCAGGGTAACAGGAGAACAGAGGATACAACCAGCTACTGGATCACACCTGGCCGGGGTAACAGGAGAACAGAGGATACAACCAGCTACTGGATCACACCTGGCCGGGGTAACAGGAGAACAGAGGATACAACCAGCTACTGGATCACACCTGGCCGGGGTAACAGGAGAACAGAGGATACAACAAGCTACTGGATCGGATTCATAATAGTGGGTCATGTTTACGGCCTGTTCAATTTGTTCCACTCTTACTAATGTTACAGACCCACTTATCAATGATTTACAGACGGGGACAGTAAAGGAAATAGAAGAGAGAGAGAGAGAGAGAGACAGACAGAGAGAAACAGAAACAGAGAGAGAGAGAGACAGAGACAGAGAGAAACAGAAACAGAGAGAGAGAGAGAGACAGAGACAGAGAGAAACAGAAACAGAGAGAGAGACAGAGAGAAACAGAAACAGAAACAGAGAGAGAGAGAGACAGAGAGAAACAGAAACAGAAACAGAGAGAGAGAGAGACAGAGACAGAGAGAAACAGAAACAGAGAGAGAGAGAGACAGAGACAGAGAGAAACAGAAACAGAGAGAGAGAGAGACAGAGACAGAGAGAAACAGAAACAGAGAGAGAGACAGAGACAGAGAGAAACAGAAACAGAGAGAGAGAGAGAGACAGACAGAGAGAGAGAATTAACACTCATGCATTCGTCTTGAACTCTTCACGGAAATGGAGCGATAAAAACCCATTACCCATAACACACTGCAGCTGACATTTCAGCTTCCTCCAAAATCTCTCTCTATCTCAGACAATCAGGCCCAAAATGAACTCAACTAGAAAATCTCAACCTCCATCAGCAACTCTTCTCTGGAGGAAACTGTGCGTGTGTGTGTGTGCGTGTGTGTGTGCGTGCGTCCGTCCGTGCGTGCGTCCGTGCGTGCGTCCGTGCGTGCGTCCGTGCGTGCGTCCGGGTGTCATCAAGACTCTAGACTTTCTCTTACATTCCAATATTTTCTTTAAGAATAACTGAAAAGAACAATGACTGACAGCAATGTAACCTGTTAAGGACCTGTCTGTCCTTTCAGTGATATAGCATTTCAGCCCTGGTGGCAGACAGACATAAAATATATCTGCTATCTCTTACTGTTGTCAGACTTTAAATACAGGGGCTTCTAGAGGTTAACGTCTGGCTGCTGTAATGTCTCTGTTTTATCATTTAAAGAGCGAGTGGACCAGACGAGAGCTCAGGGAAAGCTCCAACACATTCCAGACAATCCCTGGGGAATAACTCAGTTCTCCCGTCATCACTGTCTTTCTCTGGGCGGTGTGGGCACACACGCTCACACAAGCACACACGCATGTACGTGCACATACACACACACATGCAAAAAAGCACACAAGCACACATGCAAACATGCACTCACAGCTTTTAGCAGTGTCTTCTTCCCTCTGGTTGCTATCTAGTCATCTCCTGCTGCCACACTAATAAGTCCATGCGGAATTTCTAAGGGTTTTATAAACAAAGAAATTCTCCTGGGAGACAACAGGAAGTGAGTGAAACCCAGCTGGACTGGCTGCAGGCAGCTCACACATCTCAACCTATTACAGGTCAAATACAGGGCTGTTAAAGGCCACTGTAGGGTCTGGTAGGACTCAAATGGGCCAACAACGGGATATGCTGCAACACGGAATCTGCTGCAACACGGAATCTGCTGCAACACAAACACACTCAGTTAGTGTCTGTTATATAGTACAGGGAGTAGGTCCTGATCCAGGACCAGATATATGCCCAAAGATACCCCAACAAACACAGGGTAGTTTATTCAGCCAACAGCCTGGTGAGCCAACACAAACACACACTCAGGACGGCTCTCCAGTGGATTGTTGGCCTGATGGTTTAGCTGTACACAGGTTGATTATTAGAGAAATGGAGGTCAGGGTTAAGGGTGAGACACGTCACTGGCCTGATTGGCTGAGAGCCCGCTACCTGGCCGGATACCCACACTTAACTTCCCCACCAGTTAACAAGGAATTGGATGTCTCTGGGTAAGGTGGGGGTCCTATGGGGCTACAGTTCAGCTTAGCCTCTCTCTCTCCCTCATTTCAATTTCTCTCTCTCTCCCTCTGTCTCCTCCTCCAGGCTAAGTACCCCTTGTACTGTACATCTCATGCATTTTGCATGTCCATGAATGTTCAACCAAATGGATTCTATCTGGGGTTCTCTCTTTCAACCTTTTATTTTCTATCTGTTTCTAGCCTTTGTCCCCTTCCCCCTCTCTCTGTCCTCTCTCTCTGTCCTCTCTCTGTCCTCTCTCTCTGTCCTCTCTCTCTGTCCTCTCTCTGTCCTCTCTCTGTCCTCTCTCTGTCCTCTCTCTGTCCTCTCTCTGTCCTCTCTCTCTGTCCTCTCTCTGTCCTCTCTCTGTCCTCTCTCTGTCCTCTCTCTGTCCTCTCTCTCTGTCCTCTCTCTCTGTCCTCTCTCTCTGTCCTCTCTCTGTCCCCTTCCCCCTCTCTCTGTCCTCTCTCTGTCCTCTCTCTCTGTCCTCTCTCTCTGTCCTCTCTCTCTGTCCTCTGGTGGTGGATGGTACACACCTCAGGTCTCTTCCTGCCTACCCCATGCTGGTATAGTACTGTGAGCTAAAGACCCTACTGAAGTTATTTGACATTAACCATTTAATGTTCTACAACAAGAGTGCAGAGCTCTGGTCCTCAAGGGCAGCAGGGGCAGCGTACACCAGGTGTTTGTCCTTGGCTTTTAATTAGACATTCATTACAATCTGTTGAGCCAGGTGTGTGGACCCTCTGGCCAGTCAGTAGCATTAACTGGTTGATTACATGTCAGGGAGAGAGGGCTGAAACCTAACAGCAGGACTGTGGTCTGTGAGGACTGTAGCTCCGAGCTGTGCACCCATGCACTATTGGAAATACTAGAACATCACTGGAATATAAGTGGTTCGGCATGAAATGCTGATAAAATAAGAGAAGTAGGCAGGGAAAGATGGCTGATCGCTCCAGTAGCCTAAGCAATAGGACCATTACATATACATTACATTACACTTAGATCAATTTTAGATGTGTTGTGGCCCAAACAAATCATACTGAAAAATTACAAACAAATTACAGAAATGCCAACAGACAATCAGTCAAGAATAATATAATAGTTATTACATCTTATTGTGTGTGCACAATAATAATAATTGAGCTAAATGAAAATACATTGAGGACACGATTTGAAACATGTCTAATCTACATGATTAAGCAATACAGGTCTTCTGGTAACAACATTCAATTAGCCACCAAATGGAAATGACATTCTGGTTAGCTTGTTTTCTCATTTTCAGATCATCAATCTTAACCTAATGTAGCAGGCGTAAAGGAAACGCCTGAGGGAGGTCGGATGAAAACGGAAGCATCCGTTCTGAGGCTTCGCCTCTTCTCTGCTTTTCCCCTGAAAACCAGATGATTCCGGTGACACCCACCCGGATGCACCCTCACATCCATCTAAATCTAGTTTTAAATGGCAAAACAAAACACTTGCAAATACAGAATACAATCTGAGTTTCGATTATGTTTTCTCCCATTATTGTCTGATGTTATTGCTATAGCATTGTGTGCTGTATATTAGTGACTGCACTGTACGTATAGACTGCATAGTGTATTGTATACATTTAATTAAAAACAAAACAACTATGTTTTAAGTGAGAAGTAGGGATTGGTCTGAAATTCACGAGCACCACAATGCATACTTCACCCATGCTCTACCAAGGTTTTCCAAGGTTTTCCAGCACACCGCTTTGACCTACTACGGTAGCTATGTTGGTCAATTGTACTTTCAACAATGTGTATGCAGGTTGCTTAGGGTTCAAACCTTCTCAAACAGCCTAATTCACACTCTTAGAGGAGTTGCCCCGACAATGATGTGATTTGTACCGCATACAAGGTAATGTATTGCACCCCACACTAAGACAATGTGTGCTTGAGCAAAACACAGCAATACAAGTAAAAGTACACAATAATGACAAATGGCAACAGAAAAAAATGGAGTTATTAGTATTTATTTAATATTAACAGTTGCATTTCTAGAGAGAAGCGAAAAAACTGAACCCCATTTAAGCCAATGTGGGATAATCTGGAAATGTTTTCCCTAATCTCTTTTAACAATGGAGAAAGCTCCTGGAAAATACACAAAATAATCAACATGTACCCATTAACTATTTAAATGAAAATGTTCTTTAAAGTTTTCTGAAGAAAGTCCTAGTACTACACTACCTGTAAACAACAGTGAGTTATTACAAAAGAAACAATTTACAATCAAACGTACATTCATCAGACATAGTAAACTTTGCACTTTCAATTCAGGGATGGCCACAATTGCGCTTGAATAGCTACAGGGTTATGCAGGCTTCCTTGTTCAAGCCCAGTTCTACCACACCTGATTCTACTATTCAAGGTCTCGATGAACAGCTGAGGTCTTGATGAACAAAAAAAGCCTGTATGACCCTGTGGCTCGTCAATAGCAATTTTAGTAACTCCTGATAAAAACACTGTGACAAATGACAAACTGCTGAGAAACACCTGTAACAAAAAAGTACAAAATACTTTTAAGAATAAATATTTACAAATCTGACATTGGATAAGGCTCTAAATCCATTAGTTACAAATGTTTTTAGTAATGTTGTACTCGGCTGTCCAACTCCAGTAAAAGAGCACACATTCCCACATATATAAATGGCAGTATAAATATGAATATAAATATGAAACTAGCGTACTCACAGATCTGGAACAGAACATACATAACTGCTGCTGATAGTGCGTGATGTACTGTGTGAATACGAATAAGCGTAAGTCGTTTGTCAGCTCAACGTGGGCCAGCTTGAAGAATTTCTTACCTTCTCAAATGACAGAAAGTGGCGCCTGAAAAGGAAAATTGTTTACAACCTGTGCAACTTATCGCATGTATTTGTAACGTAGGGATGGCTTGCATCTGACAGATGAGGGCAATGACGTCTTCTTCGAGAGTTTGAGAGCTGGTTTCTCCACCGTTCACCCCTCCGTAGAAGCAAGACGCGCGCACCAGTACTAGTATTCGCCACACTCTCTGTACCTTGCCACTCAACGATGCCCAACGAGCCCAAAGGCTCTTTTAAGAAACACCTAATAAATGAAAGTAATCACACATTGTGCGTATGTGTGCACACCAGTGTGTGTGTGTGTGTGTGTGTGTAATGGGAAAGGGAGGGGGGGTATTAAAAACTATACATGAAAGAGAATGGTCAAAATAGCCCCTCCGGTAGGTGAACCCAGGACCTTCAAATCCCAGCGTGGTGATGCTAAGCGTTACACTACGGACCCTGTTATAGATATATCAACTTGACACTATATTTAAATGATGACAGCACACGTTCGTTCCAAAATGTTTTTGTTCATTCACTCCACTGATTGAACGTACTGATTGAACATTTACTTCTCTTACTTGGTTCATTTGTTTCCCCGTCTGAAACAGTCAATGTGTTGAAAACACATTTTATCACATAACTAACCAAGTTAGCAAACATGGCATTTTATTTTGACTGCACACATGTCGTGGAAGCAAGCAATGATCCTTATGAGGTTGTTGTTTTACCTGGATGCTTTGTGTGCAACCCGCACCCCTGCTACTTTTACCTGGATGCTTTGTGTGCAACCCGCACCCCTGCTACTTTTACCTGGATGCTTTGTGTGCAACCCGCACCCCTGCTACTTTTACCTGGATGCTTTGTGTGCAACCCGCACCCCTGCTACTTTTACCTGGATGCTTTGTGTGCAACCCGCACCCCTGCTACTTTTACCTGGATGCTTTGTGTGCAACCCGCACCCCTGCTACTTTTACCTGGATGCTTTGTGTGCAACCCGCACCCCTGCTACTTTTACCTGGATGCTTTGTGTGCAACCCGCACCCCTGCTACTTTTACCTGGATGCTTTGTGTGCAACCCGCACCCCTGCTACTTTTACCTTGTGAATGGCGACTTCAGGTTTTCAGGAACACATTGAAAAGTAACTTGACACTGTGTTGATCAGTCAGCGCAAATTTGGATTATAATGACAAGAAGAAAATAGCATTGACAGAGGGCGCGTACTAAATGAATGAATAAGCTAAGGGAAATCATTTGCTCTGGATTTTCTAACAGCGACACGTTTGTTCTGGCGTGTGGACAGGTGTCTTTTATACAGGTAACAAGCTGCGGTTAGGAGCACTCCCTTTAAGAGTGTGCTCCTAATCTCAGCTCGTTACCTGTATAAAAGACACCTGGGAGCCAGAAATCTTTCTGATTGAGAGGGGGTCAAATACTTATTTCCCTCATTAAAATGCAAATCAATTTATAACATTTTTGACATGCGTTTTTCTGGATTTTTGTTGTTATTCTGTCTCTCACTGTTCAAATAAACCTACCATTAAAATGATAGACTGATCATTTCTTTGTCAGTGGGCAAATGTACAAAATCAGCAGGGGATCAAATACTTTTTTCCCTCACTGTAAATAAGCAGTGTGGCAGTTTTCCCAAAGTTGATTACATGCAAGTGTTCAGCCATATGAAAAACCTTTCATAGCAAAATATACCTAGGTAGCTAGCTAGCTACCTTCCTTTTGCTTCTTATCAAACGGGTGTAAGCTAGCTAGCTGTAGCTACAAGCATTCTCCTAGTTAGCTGCTACCGTTGCATAGCAACCGAGTTGCACCCGGTTTTAGAACTCTGAGATTCGGCTGAAAAGATGTTCGCATTGTCAAAAATGCTCCAGAAAAGTGGCACATCGTTGGTTTTTATTGGACAGAAATGTGCACATGAGAGCAATACGAGAAGCGGGGAGGGTGTCATATTGGCTTATATGTGATGGTAGGGAGATCTGAATTTAACATTGAGTTTCAACCAATGCCTACTATAGTCGCGCCAACCAGTATAATGTACTGCAGGCCTATAGGCTGTGCTGTATACTATCGACTGTACAGTATACATTGTATGACTGTACTGTGTATTGTATATACTGTACAGCAGGGTTCCCCAACTGGCGGCCTTGGGGCCGAATTTGGCTCGTGGGTGGTTTCATTTGACCCTCAAGTTTTCAGAGCAAGAAATTGACAACAATTATTTAAAAAAACATTTTTAAATGTTGGACATAAAAAATTGTAAAAACACCAGGAAAACAGCTCCAAGTGATTTTTATTTAATACATCTGTTGCCATGTATTCCCACGTTTTAGTCAAACATTATATCAGTTTTGGCTTCTTGTGGTCAATTTACAGTCCACAAAATATTTGTAATTATCAACTAGATTCAGCCCGCGGCCCGCCTGCTGTTCAGTGAGTAGACAACAGACTGTGTATACTGTATACTGTGCTGTGTATTTTATATACAGTATGTAGCATACAGGGTGTAGGCTACTGTATAGACTTACAGAGCTGGGGCTGGAGTGTCGGCGCAGTTTGGGCGACTCTTTCCCAGTAGAGGAGGCCTTGGAGGAGATACAGGCATTGTTCTCTGAGTGCACCCTCTTCACCTGGCTGGCGGGTTTCTCAAAGGCGTCGAAACCGCTCTGTGTCCGCTGAACCCTTACCTTCCTGTCCTCAGGGATGGTGTCCAGGGGCGTGATGACCGAGTCCTTTCCCTGGCCGCTGCGTGTGGACATCTTTGTGACACATATCTGAGAGGAGAGAGGGACCGAGAGAGAGGGAGGAGAGAAAGGAGAAAGAGGGTGAGCGAAAATGAAAGTGAGGAAAATTATTCCATTTGCATTTACTGCTGTTTGGACCAAAATTACCCCCCTTCCCCCCACCAACTCCCCTCCTCCTCTAGATCTACCTTCATGTAATCTCTCTGTTTGTCTCCATCTCTCCCTCCCTGTGGAGTCCCAGTGCTACCTCTCTCTGTTAGAAGATTTTTATCTCCATATCCCTCTGATCAAAACAAAACAAAGCAACCAGCCTACTCTGTTTCTGCTGCTGCCTCTTTCACACCCCATTGCTGCTGTGCCTACACACACACTCACACAAGTGCACATATGCACACACAAACACACACATACACACACGCATTTCCTCTAAACGCAATGCAACCTACCAGCTACTCCACAGCCGCCAAAGAGTGTGTTTGTTCCCTGGGCAAAAAAGGACCAGGCAGCGTGTCGTGTTCTGCCACAGCCTATCTTTCAGATGAAATATTTAGTACTGGACTCCCCAACAAGCTGCTATTCTAACCACTACATATATACAATGACCAGGCTGCAGAAGAGTCACCTTGCAGCTCTCAGAGCGAAGCAGCTCTCTCACCCAGGTTAGGATTAGTCATGTTACACAGTTGGGCTTCTGACAGGGAACAAACAACAACAAATCCACATTTTTAGTGTAGAAGGATGTCCCTTGGGGGTATCCGTAACTAGGTATGACATGCGAGGGTTAGGTTAGTAAACATGCTGGAGCTAGAACCTCGTTGTCGTGCTACCTTATTTTAGATCATACTACATGGTGTCAGACGTGGGTTTAATAATCACATAAACGTGAAGGACGAACCAGGTAAACCATACATTCAGGCTGTTTCAAAGCAGGGAGGGCACAGTGTTGGAGATAAAACAGCGCATATCATTATTTTGCCAGCTAACGAGCAAGGACTAAGTTACTGCTAAGCAACATGTTGCAAGAGGAAGAAACTGGCGGGATTTCAGGGTTTGCGACTCCAAGTTCAACGGGCTCTGGCGCAAACACGGACAGGCCAGTGGCTAGTGCTGACGGATTTCGCATTAGTCCACCAGAGAATTTTGTTTGTATGGACATTCAAAACTGGCCGAAATGGATCAGGCGCTTTGAAAGGTACAGGGTAGCATCAGGCTAAAACGTGAAAAATGAGGCATTTCAAGTTAATACACTGATCTACTCTATGGGTGATGAAGCCGACGATATATTAAATGCTTCAATGTTGCCTGAGGAAGAGAAACTTAACTACAGTGCTGTTAAAGACTGTTTTGAAATGAATTTTGTAGGGAGACAACATTATATTTGAGAGAGCTAGGTTTAATATGCGCAAACAGGAGCAGGGTGAAACCACCGACAGTTTTATCACAAACTAGCAGAACATTGTCAGTTTGGCGCGCTCAGGGAAGAGCTGATCCGAGATCGGATTGTAGTGGGAATAAGAAATATATCACTTTCTGAAAAGTTACAGTTGGATTCCCAGCTTACCTTGTCCAAAGCTGTAAACCAGGTTAGGCAGAGTGAGACAGTAAAAAGACAGCAGACGATACTGCGCGACAGCAGCTCCTTACAGAGCGAAGAGAGTGAGGAAATAAATGCATTTTCATACCGAGCTAAAAAAACGGAGGGGAACACAGAACAGAGATAGACGTGGAGAAAACAATCACAGACAGCACCAGTAGCTAGTCATGTGTTTGTCGCAAATGTGGGAAATCCCCTTTCCACAGATGGAAAGATTACCCAGCAAAGGATGCGGAATGCAGGAAATGTCACAGGAGAGGACACTTTTCAGCTGTCTGTCGATTAAAGCAAATGCAGGAGGTCTCGGAGGGGGTACAGCAGGACAGCATCTTTCTGGGAGAAGTAAAGGAAAACAATGCTGGCTGGCATTCAGACATTAAACTCAATGGGGAGGTTGTGTCATTTAAACTAGACACTGGGGCAGCAGTGACAGCTATCCCAACTAGGCTGTATAGCTATAGCAGAGATGGCCCTTTGCTCTCTACAAACACAAAACTGTACGGGCCCAGTAATAAGATATTACCAGTGGTAAGGCAGTTGGTGATTAAACTGGAGAGTAAAGACAAAAGTGCCATCCAGCCTGTCTTCGTCATTGACTCTCTGGCCAGACCGTTGCTGGGGCTGCCAGCAATTGAAGCATTGCAACTCATTGAGAGAGTGAGCGAACTGGAGGACCCAGGTGAGGTTTTCAAAAATAAATTCCCAAAAGTGTTTTCTGGTCTAGGAAGGATAGAAGGTGACCACAAAATCCACCTGAAAGAGGATGCTGTCCCCTATGCCCTTACCCACCCCCCGCCGTGTGCCTGTCCCTTTATTGGCCAGAGTAAAGGAAGAGTTGGGGAGGATGGAAGAAATTGGGGTGGTGTCTAAAATAGAGAGCGCCCCACTGACTGGTGTGCAGGGATGGCAGTGGTCCCAAAAGCCAATGGGGACATAAGGATCTGTGTGGACATGAATAACTTGAATGAGGCACTCTGCAGAGAGAGACACATCTTACCATCAGTGGAGCAGTCACTGGCTCAGTTGGATGGCTCACAAGTCTTCACAAAGCTGGATGCCAGCTCAGGTTTCTGGCAGATACCGCTGTCATCAGAGAGTAGGGCACTCACAACGTTTATAACACCGTTTGGCCGTTACTGTTTTAATGTTTTGCCATTTGGAATCGCTTCCGGTCCTGAGCATTTCCAAAGACGCATGTCCCAGCTGTTGGATGGGCTGAGTGGCGTCATAGTCCACGCGGAAAATGTGCTCATGTGCGGAAGGGACAGAGCAGAACATGATGTAAGGCTCACAGCAGTTCTGACCCGACTCCAGGAGACTGGCCTGACACTCAATGAAAAATGCACTTCTGCACAGTCAGAGGTCTTGTTCTTGGGACACAAAATCAGTGCAGCTGGAATAGAGCCAGACCCGGAGAAGATCAGTGCCATCACAGATATGCCCATACCCCAGAATGTGGCTGAAGTCAGGACCTTCTTAGGCATGGCCACTATATGTGGGTAAGTTCCTCCCACAGTTTTCAGATACAACCAAACCCCTGAGAGACTTACTAGCCAAAGAGAATGACTGGTCATGGGGTCACATGCAACAGGTGGCGTTTGACAAAATCAAAGAAGACCTGGCCTCACAGAGAGTGCTGGCCCAGTACCATCCCCACGCTAAGACAAAGGTATCAACAGATACATCATCCTTTGGGCTAGGGGCGGTCCTCACACAGATGCAGGACAACATGGAGTGGCATCCAATAGCATACATCTCCCGAAGCTTATCCGACACAGAGCAAAGGTATGCACAAGTGGAGAAGGAGGCGTTGGCTATCACATGGGCATGAGAAAGGCTCAGCCAATACCTTATTGGCCTGCAGTTTACAGCAGAGACTGACCACAAACCACTGTTGGCTCTGTTAGGGACAAAAGCACTGGACAACTTGCCTCCCAGAGTTCTGCGCTTCCGCCTCAGATTACTGAGGTTCACCTACAAGATGGTGTACGTGCCAGGGAAGGCACTGATCACAGCAGACGCACTCTCCAGGGCCCCAATTAAACATCCATTATCAGAGGAGGAGGAATGTGTAGAGGGTGAGGTACAGGTGTCCATTAATGCAATAAGAGACAGCCTACCTGCATTTCAGACCAAACTGCAGCAGATTGCAGAGGAGCAACAACGAGACCCCATCTGCCGACAGATAGTGCAGCAGCAGTGCAAAAGGGGATGGCCCAGGCAGGAGGAACTGCCTCAGCTGCTGAAGCCCTATTGGGTGCACCAAAGTGACTTCCACTGTAATGGAGACCTTCTCATGAAAGGACAATGGATAATTATCCCAGAGACTCTACATCCAGAAATGCTAGACTGATGGACACATGGGGATAACCAAATGCAGACTGAGGGCTCAACAGTCGGTGTGGTGGCTTGGTCTGAATACTCAGATTGCTGGTGGCCCAGTGTGAGGTCTGTACAAAATGTCAACCTTGTCATCCGGAGCCAATGATGGCAACAGAGCTGCCAAAACGGCCATGGCAAAAGGTTGGGACAGATATGTTCTATTGGAAAAATGACACTTATCTGCTAGTGGTAGATTACTATTCAAGATACATTGAAATAGCAAAGACACCCATAACCACATCAGCTGGTGTTATCAATGGATTAAAGTCATTTTTTTCCAGGCAAGGGGTCGCTGAGGTCCTGGTTACAGATAACGCTCCCCAGTTCTCTGCAAGCCCCTTTTCTGCTTTTGCAGTAGAATATGACTTCAGACATGTGACCAGTAGCCCCTACCATGCACAAAGTAATGGTGAGGCAGAGAGAGCTGTGAAAACAGTCAAGGGACTGCTGAAAAAGAACAAGGATCCATACAGGGCTCTGTTAGCTTACAGAGTTAAACCACTGCATCATGGGTGCCTGCCGAGCTCCTGATGGGCAGGAGGCTGTGTTCCCCATTGCCTGTCTCGCCGGCTCAGCTTAAACCCCGATGGCTTAACAGGAAGGCCTTCGCTGAGAGAGACAAACGGCTGAAACAAACGCAAACTGGAGACTTCAATCGGAGACACCGTGCTACGGAGAGGCCAGAGCTGACCGAAGGTCAACGTGTGTGGATTACAAACTCAAAGACACCAGCAATAGTGCTGAGGAAAGTGGATGCCCCACGCTCCTATGTGGTGGACACCGGCTCAGAAGAGGTACGAAGGAACAAAACACAGCTCAGAGCTCTTCCAGATCTACCAGCCACACAGACTGAGGCCACAGAAAATGAACAAAAAGAGGGTGAAGGAGAGAGAGAATGTTCACAGAGCCACAAGCACGCCCAAAAAGGGATGTGAAGCCACCAGAGAGTCTGAAAGACTATGTTACATGAAGAGAAAACATACTGTTGGGGACCATACCCAGCAAAAAGAGACTCTACCTAAGTTAATGTTCATACTGTGTCATTTAATGCCTTCATACTGTTTCAGGATGTGAAGTAGCATGTTAGAGAATAATACTGGTTTCCAAATTGCATTTCAGTTATGCTTCAGTGGTTATGCATGTTGAGTTGTTGTTCATGGGAGAGGGGAAGATGTAGAAGGATGTCCCTTGGGGGTATCCGTAACTAGGTATGACATGCGAGGGTTAGGTTAGTAAACATGCTGGAGCTAGAACCTCGTTGTCGTGTGTCCTTATTTTAGATCATACTACATTTAGTATCACAATACTCAATACCATCAAGAAACTCAATACCATCAAGATACTCAATACCAAAATGATACCACAGCAAAACACTGTTAAGATGAACCGGCGATTACTTCTCTATGTACATTATTTGCGGATTGGTGTTCCTGTGTAGGGGAGCCACAGTAAATGGTACGTGACAAGTTAATAAGAGAAGTCAAAGCCAAAGTCACAGAATGGCACTTCATCCAGACAGATGAACTCAGCTACCGCTCTGTTCAATCATTGGGTATCTTTTGAGTTCAACATCATGATTTGAATTTTTTACGTCACGAGAATAAATTAAACAATCAATTTGACTTTGTTTTTATCAACCTAACTACATAACACCATTATGGTAATCATTTATTTGAATGGTAAATCTCTATTGATAAACTGGGTAAATCAAAATGTAGCCTAGGCCCATCCACAATACAGGTGAATGCATATTCAATAGGAGTGTGTGCATGAATTGAGTTATTTAGCTTTTTGGGGGGCTGATTTCATGGGGCAACAGATATCAAACAATCTGTTTCCCTTCCATTTGGGACTTATGTGTTGTATTGATCAACAACATTTGCATAGAATAAGCTTATTTTATAAAAATGTCAGCTGTCTCTTTAACCAGTAATGACATCATTCACGAGGCATGCGGACCATCAGAGCACAGTCAGTTCACTGAGGCAATGGATCTTTAGAAGAGAGGTGAGAGAGAGACCGAATAAGTGAATTAATAACGTTTTTGGTGTCAATCAGCTTTGAAATCAGCATATTTGGCGTTATAGTTAGCATATTATCACAAGTACTAGGGTAGTGATAATAAAAGTATTAGGGTAGTGAATTGATGTTTGCTTTATTTCTTTCTTTCTTTTTAAAATTTAACTAGAGAAGTCAGTTAATAACAAAGTCTTATTTACACCGACGGCCTACACCGACGGCCTACACCGACGGCCTACATCGACGGCCTACATCGACCAAGAATCAGGTCTGTAGTGACGCCTCTTGCACTGAGATGCAGTGCATTAGACGACTGCACCACTCAGGAGCCCCTTTAGCTGTCAGTCAGCTAGAAAGGAAAGTTAGCCTAAAGCTGGAAGCTACCTGTATCTTCTCGCATTGTAAAGTGTTCTAGCCTGTATAGACATTGTTTAGCGAACAGTAATTAACAGTTTAAAAATGTGTACATGCTGTGTCACATTATTTTGTGTTAACTTCTGTGCAGCATGAGTGGGGGGGGGGGGGGTCGGCTGAGCTGATAGACAGGCTTAATCCTTGAGACACATTTGACAGAAGTACCGAAACTACAATTCTAGTACCAAAGCATTTTTCATGTTCTAGTATCGGAAAAAGTACATACGTATTGGTATACAGTGCAACACTAATGCACTAATGCATGCAGAGTAAATCTCGACAACAACACAACATAACCCATGTCCCAAACAAAACGTTTTAACAGTGATTAATGCAAAAATAACATCAACAGCAATGTACAAGACCTTATATCAGATGCTTTTGTAAACGCACGCTCACACGCACGCACACACACAGGCATACTTACTGCATTACATCCTCTCTCTACCAGTTCCTCCCATTCCCCAGCCACAGCTCTCCCACATCCCTTCCTGACCTCCCAAAAATGTCAAAGCAAGCCTCTATGAGCCTCTCTGGACTCTGTGGAGAGAACAGACTGGCTGGCAGACACACATACAATCAGTATCTATGGTTGTGACATGCGCAAACAAATATTGTTATATTATATAATAGCTGATGGCAGGGCATACTGTAGCTGTAGTTTACCTAGTATGACACTCTGAATTAGTCTCTGTCACCCTAACCCAGGACAGTCTCACTATGATTTATGAGCTGCAAGATTATTAGAGATTGTACGGTAGTGGTTTAGTTATACTACAATATGAGCTAGATAGATTATTAGAGAATGTACGGTAGAGTTTAGTTACACTACAATATGAGCTAGATAGATTATTAGAGAATGTACGGTAGTGGTTCAGTTACACTACAATATGAGCTAGATAGATTATTAGAGATTGTACGGTAGTGGTTTAGTTACACTACAATATGAGCTAGATAGATTATTAGAGAATGTACGGTAGTGGTTCAGTTACACTACAATATGAGCTAGATAGATTATTAGAGAATGTACGGTAGTGGTTCAGTTACACTACAATATGAGCTAGATAGATTATTAGAGAATGTACGGTAGTGGTTCAGTTACACTACAATATGAGCTAGATAGATTATTAGAGATTGTACGGTAGTGGTTTAGTTACACTACAATATGAGCTAGATAGATTATTAGAGATTGTACGGTAGTGGTTTAGTTACACTACAATATGAGCTAGATAGATTATTAGAGAATGTACGGTAGTGGTTCAGTTACAATACAATATGAGCTAGATAGATTATTAGAGAATGTACGGTAGTGGTTCAGTTACACTACAATATGAGCTAGATAGATTATTAGAGAATGTACGGTAGTGGTTCAGTTACACTACAATATGAGCTAGATAGATTATTAGAGAAATGTGAGAGCAAAATTGCAAGATGATGTTATAATACTTTTATTGCATCAAATGGTTGTTTTATGCAACAGAATACGGGGTTGGTAGAAGGCTCATCTGTGTGTGTTCTACCGAGGATGGGCCTCTGGAAGATTTAAGATTTACGATGTCTTTGGGGATACCGCATTCCAGAGCATGAGTTAATGTTTCTGTTCTATGGTACCAGGGAGAGATGACCCCAGGGCCAGACCCTGGTCTCTACACAAAGAAAACTGTTTTTACAGCAGATACTGTCTGCTGTGAATTATAAGTTTCTTTCATACAAATCTTAGCCTTTTGACCCATTCCATACATCTGTTGTTTGTCATGTAGACAGAAAGGGGTGTATCTTGGCTATAAAAGACTTTGTACTTTTGTCTCAGGGCTCTCAACTAATCATCTGAGGGTGATTCGTCGACCAACCATCATTATCGTAGAGCACTCAATCGATTAACTTTATATGTGTGTGTTGTATTGACCTGCTCCCTTACTAATACGCCAATAAAGATTAAGTTTAAGTATAACTCTGACTTGTGTGATACGTTTGTCTCTCCTCATTTGATAGTAAAGAAATTAACCACCACAGAATGTACGGTAGTGGTTCAGTTACACTACAATATGAGCTAGATAGATTATTAGAGAATGTGCGGTAGTGGTTTAGTTACACTACAATATGAGATAGATAGATTATTAGAGAATGTACGGTAGTGGTTCAGTTACACTACAATATGAGCTAGATAGATTATTAGAGAATGTACGGTAGTGGTTCAGTTACACTACAATATGAGCTAGATAGATTATTAGAGAATGTACGGTAGTGGTTCAGTTACAATACAATATGAGCTAGATAGATTATTAGAGAATGTACGGTAGTGGTTCAGTTACAATACAATATGAGCTAGATAGATTATTAGAGAATGTACGGTAGTGGTTTAGTTACAATACAATATGAGCTTGATAGATTATTAGAGAATGTACAGTAGTAGTTCAGTTACACAATGAAATCTGGGTTGAGGAGAATATTAGAAGATGTACAGTGGAGATCTGGGGAAGACTGTATTAGAGGATGCACGGTAGTGCTAGGGGAGTCCAAGGTAATGCATCTGGCAACCTCCCTCCCATCACCACTACTTATCCTATTATCTGCAATGCTTACCCAGTCAGACAGACCAGAGACAACAGAGGTTTAGTCCTCATTCACGGCCCTCCTGTCACAGTGTAAAGATGCATTTCCTTTTCACACGGAGAGACAAAGGGCCAATATGGTAGCCAGAGACGCTGTGAGGCGATTGGAGAAAGAGTGGAAAAAACACCTTACCCTCTCTCCGTCACTATTTAGTGTTCCTGAATGGTAAATGAATGATGTATGTGATGCACACATCTGACACTAACTAGGCCAATCCTTTGAGGGCAGTCTTTCTCTCTCTCTCTTTCTCCCATCTTTCTTTGTGATGTGACACCCCTCTCAGCCTTCTCCACCTCCTCAAGGCACTGCTTGTATAAATCTGTAGGGCCTATTAGAGAGCAGTGTGAGGACGGAGGGAGGTCGGTTCTTAAAGGAGGCCAGGAGATCAGGAGAGCGGAAGCGCCCCGGTGATCAATGGGTGATGGGCTGCATGAGGAAGGAAGGATGTAGGAAGGTGTGACATTCATTCCCACTTCCAATGAGGTCAGATGGGCTGTCAGAGGTAGATCAGGATACAGTCTACCTGCCGTTGCTACAGGCCACTGTCTCAGAGACAGCAGTAGAGATCGCAGACATGCTTTGTATTTACTTGTTATTAAGAAATTACTGTAAGTGGTAAAGAGGCACATCCTGAAATTACTGTAAATGTTAAAGAGGCGCTTCCTGAAATTGCTGTAAGTGGCACTTTGTGGTAACTTAATAATAGTTCAACATAATAAAAATTGCAATTTTTCGCTCTGTTTAGCTCTGGCCCTATATTATATAATACAGCTCTTATACCATATTATAATGTTACAATGTGAGCCTTCAGATATTTATTGAGAAAGTTTCTCTAATTATAATCTAAGCCTACAGATATTTAGTGAGATGAGTTTCACTTCCCAACCAACTCCTAATTAACTAACATCAATGGTTGTATAAAATATTCAGACAGCCGAGCAGACGGACCACTCGTTCGTTCCTTGTCCCAGATCTGTGGCCATCATTAGAGACGCAGTGCCATGAGATAAACACACCCTCTGGAAAATAACACAAACCATGTCTCAAAAAACAACACAACACTGCAGCACTGCAGCAGACATCGCAGTGACTGCTCATAGCCAGAGGTGCTGTGTTCATTGCATCACAGTGACTGCTCATAGACAGAGGAGCTGTGTTTGTTACATCACAGTGACTGCTCATAGCCAGAGGAGCTGTGTTCATTACATCACAGTGACTGCTCATAGCCAGAGCAGCTGTGTTCATTACATCACAGTGACTGCTCATAGCCAGAGGAGCTGTGTTCATTGCATCACAGTGACTGCTCATAGCCAGAGGAGCTGTGTTCATTGCATCACAGTGACTGCTCATAGCCAGATGAGCTGTGTTCGTTACATCACAGTGACTGCTCATAGCCAGAGGAGCTGTGTTCGTTACATCACAGTGACTGCTCATAGCCAGAGGAGCTGTGTTCATTACATCACAGTGACTGCTCATAGCCAGAGGAGCTGTGTTCGTTACATCACAGTGACTGCTCATAGCCAGAGGAGCTGTGTCCGTTACATCACAGTGACTGCTCATAGCCAGAGGAGCTGTGTTCATTGCATCACAGTGACTGCTCATAGCCAGAGGAGCTGTGTTCATTGCATCACAGTGACTGCTCATAGCCAGATGAGCTGTGTTCGTTACATCACAGTGACTGCTCATAGGCAGAGGAGCTGTGTTCGTTACATCACAGTGACTGCTCATAGCCAGATGAGCTGTGTTTGTTACATCACAGTGACTGCTCATAGCCAGATGAGCTGTGTTTGTTACATCACAGTGACTGCTCATAGCCAGATGAGCTGTGTTTGTTACATCACAGTGACTGCTCATAGACAGATGAGCTGTGTTTGTTACATAACCTACAAAGCATTACATGGGCTTGCTCCTACCTATCTTTCCGATTTGGTCCTGCCGTACATACCTACACGTACGCTACGGTCACAAGACGCAGGCCTCCTAATTGTCCCTAGAATTTCTAAGCAAACGGCTGGAGGTAGGGCTTTCTCCTATAGAGCTCCATTTTTATGGAATGGTCTGCCTACCCATGTGAGAGACGCAGACTCAGTCTCAACCTTTAAGTCTTTACTGAAGACTTATCTCTTCAGTAGGTCCTATGATTAAGTATAGTCTGGCCCAGGAGTGTGAAGGTGAACGGAAAGGCTGGAGCAACGAACCGCCCTTGCTGTCTCTGCCTTGTCGGTTCCCCTCTTCCCACTGGGATTCTCTGCCTCTAACCCTTTTACAGGGGCTGAGTCACTGACTTACTGGTGTTCTTCCATGCCGTCCATGGGAGGGGTGCGTCACTTGAGTAGGTTGAGCCACTGACGTGGTCTTCCTGTCTGGGTTGGCGCCCCCCCCTTGGGTTGTGCCGTGGCGGAGATCTTTGTGGGCTATACTCGGCCTTGTCTTCGGACGGTAAGTTGGTGGTTGTAGATATCCCTCTAGTGGTGTGGGGGCTGTGCTTTGGCAAAGTGGGTGGGGTTATATCCTGCCTGTTTGGCCCTGTCCGGGGGTATCATCGGATGGGGCCACAGTGTCTTCTGATCCCTCCTGTCTCAGCCTCCAGTATTTATGCTGCAGTAGTTTATGTGTCGGGGGGCTAGGGTCAGTCTGTTACATCTGGAGTATTCTCTTGTCTTATCCGGTGTCCTGTGTGAATGTAAATATGCTCTCTCTAATTCTCTCTTTCTCTCTTTCTTTCTTTCTCTCGGAGGACCTGAGCCCTAGGACCATGCCTCAGGACTACCTGGCATGATGACTCCTTGCTGTCCCCAGTCCACCTGGCCATGCTGCTGCTCCAGTTTCAACTGTTCTGCCTGCGGCTACGGAACCCTGACCTGTTCACCGGACGTGCTTGTTGCACCCTCGACAACTACTATGATTATTATTATTTGACCATGCTGGTCATTTACGAACATTTTAACATCTTGACCATGTTCTGTTATAATATCCACCCGGCACAGCCAGAAGAGGACTGGCCACCCCTCATAGCCTGGTTCCTCTCTAGGTTTCTTCCTAGGTTTTTGGCCTTTCTCAGGAGTTTTTCCTAGGGAGTTTTTCCCAGCCACCGTGCTTCTTTCACATGCATTGCTTGCTGTTTGGGGTTTTAGGCTGGGTTTCTGTACAGCACTTTGAGATTTCAGCTGATGTACGAAGGGCTATATAAATAAATTTGATTTGATTTGATTTTGACTGCTCATAGCCAGATGAGCTTTGTTTGTTACATCACAGTGACTGCTCATAGCCAGATGAGCTGTGTTCGTTACATCACAGTGACTGCTCATAGCCAGATGAGCTGTGTTTGTTACATCACAGTGACTGCTCATAGCCAGATGAGCTGTGTTTGTTACATCACAGTGACTGCTCATAGCCAGATGAGCTGTGTTCGTTACATCACAGTGACTGCTCATAGACAGATGAGCTGTGTTCGTTGCATCACAGTGACTGCTCATAGCCAGAGGAGCTGTGTTCGTTACATCACCGTGACTGCTCATAGCCAGATGAGCTGTGTTCGTTACATCACAGTGACTGCTCATAGCCAGATGAGCTGTGTTCGTTACATCACAGTGACTGCTCATAGCCAGATGAGCTGTGTTCGTTACATCACAGTGACTGCTCATAGCCAGATGAGCTGTGTTTGTTACATCACAGTGACTGCTCATAGCCAGATGAGCTGTGTTTGTTACATCACAGTGACTGCTCATAGCCAGATGAGCTGTGTTTGTTACATCACAGTGACTGCTCATAGCCAGATGAGCTGTGTTCGTTACATCACAGTGACTGCTCATAGCCAGATGAGCTGTGTTCGTTACATCACAGTGACTGCTCATAGACAGATGAGCTGTGTTCATTACATCACAGTGACTGCTCATAGACAGATGAGCTGTGTTCATTACATCACAGTGACTGCTCATAGACAGATGAGCTGTGTTCATTACATCACAGTGACTGCTCATAGCCAGATGAGCTGTGTTCATTACATCACAGTGACTGCTCATAGCCAGATGAGTTGTGTTCATTACATCACAGTGACTGCTCATAGCCAGATGAGCTGTGTTCATTACATCACAGTGACTGCTCATAGCCAGATGAGCTGTGTTCGTTACATCACAGTGACTGCTCATAGCCAGATGAGCTGTGTTCATTACATCACAGTGACTGCTCATAGACAGATGAGCTGTGTTCATTACATCACAGTGACTGCTCATAGCCAGATGAGCTGTGTTCGTTACATCACAGTGACTGCTCATAGCCAGATGTGCTGTGTTTGTTACATCACAGTGACTGCTCATAGCCAGATGAGCTGTGTTTGTTACATCACAGTGACTGCTCATAGCCAGATGAGCTGTGTTCGTTACATCACAGTGACTGCTCATAGCCAGATGAGCTGTGTTCATTACATCACAGTGACTGCTCATAGCCAGATGAGCTGTGTTCATTACATCACAGTGACTGCTCATAGCCAGATGAGCTGTGTTCATTACATCACAGTGACTGCTCATAGCCAGATGAGCTGTGTTCGTTACATCACAGTGACTGCTCATAGACAGAGGAGCTGTGTTTGTTACATCACAGTGACTGCTCATAGACAGAGGAGCTGTGTTCATTACATCACAGTGACTGCTCATAGACAGAGGAGCTGTGTTCATTACATCACAGTGACTGCTCATAGCCAGATGAGCTGTGTTCATTACAATGACTGTATATATTGGGTTTATTATTCACAATAAGTTATTTATGTAAAATGGGTTTTGTTAGAAACTGATCGTAGCACTGTCGAGTTATTGGAAAAGATGTTTCTGTGGTTTAAAACCATCTCCCAGAGAGGAAAGTAGCTGTAGCCCTCTATAGAGATACAAGATGAGGCTGGGCTAGAGTTAGCGGATGGGGAAAAGAGGTTCAGATACAGTAAGACTGGACATTGGGTTAGGCTTTGGGAAAGGTAGGTGATTTTCTAAATTTTTCCCAATCCACTTAGCTACAGTATCTTTGCCACAGCTGGGTTGATAAGAATGATGTATATAAACCCTGGATTGCCGATTGCTATGTATTAGCCATTAAGAGGCTTTGAAGCCACCGGTCGGCCATATTGGCACACCCCAGTAGGAGAAGTCCTCCATAGGAATAATGGGATTCTACAGTATTTCAATGAAATGTTTCAAGGACTAAATTACATGTATTGAAGTATTATATTTATTTATTAAGGTGTCTGTAATATAATAAATGTGCCAAAAACAAATGTAGGCATTAATAAACGTATTTCTATAACTTCCAAAATATATTTTTTTAAACAGTGAGGGAGTTTCAAGATGGAGGCACGATGGCTTCAACACAGTGTCCCCATATGACATCTAGTGTATAAATCATTGGTTAATAAGCCTGACTAGAATAAAACACAAATTCAAATAGAGCAAACCAGACTCTTTACAGCTGTCCACAAAACAGAACTGTATCCCTCTGTTCTTCCACCCTACATTCCTCCATCCATCCATACCTCTGTCCCTCAATCCCTCTGCCCCTCAATCCCTCTGCCCCTTAATCCTTCCATCCATCCCTCTCACAGGTATCTATAGGTTGTGTGAGTTATACAACCCTTTGTCCATCTAGAGCCAGCCAGCCAGTCAGCTAACCATCCAGCCAGCCAACCAGAGGCCCAGGCCTCACCTCCACCTCCTCCCTCTGATTAGTACCGAGAGAACTTGGCTCTGATTTGGATGAAGATGGAGGATAAAAAATTCTGACATATTAATGAGTAAATTGGCAGGCTTCCCCAGCACTTCCAGCCTAAGGAGCCAGAAGCACGCAGGGTCACTCAGACCAATCGCTCTGACACTTACAAACTCCAGTGTGGATCTCTCCCTACTCTAGACCAATGCCAGCAACCCAGCTCAGCTATAGTTCAGAACCAACCAGAACAAGGAGAGGAGACCAACAATGGATCAATAAGTAGAACAAGGTGATCTAATCCACTAGACGTAACATGTCACAACTAAAACCTCCCCTCTATTTATAAGTGTTGAAGTGTTGGATGTAGTATCTGACAGAATGTGTTTCTGTTGAGGTTTTGGTCCAGGACAGAATGACTGTTGGCTTAGGTTCAGCCTTACTGACACTACTGTAACAGGTCCAGCCTTAATGACACTACTGTAACAGGTTCAGCCTTACTGACACTACTGTAACAGGTTCAGCCTTACTGACACTACTGTAACAGGTCCAGCCTTACTGACACTACTGTAACAGGTCCAGCCTTACTGACACTACTGTAACAGGTTCAGCCTTACTGACACTACTGTAACAGGTTCAGCCTTACTGACACTACTGTAACAGGTTCAGCCTTACTGACACTACTGTAACAGGTTCAGCCTTACTGACACTACTGTAAGAGGTTCAGCGCTGGGCTAGGCTGGGCTTGTCTGAAGACATTATTGTTAGAGGAATAATAAGATAGATTTACGTCTGTCTCCAGACGAGAGGGAGGGACTGGGAGGCCGGCCATCTAGAGGGAGTCTTCTCATTCTGTAGAGTGGCTTGGCTTGGCTTTAGTCCTGCAGAGCCAGAAACAGACAGTCTTCTGAATGGCAAGTGAGGATAGGTTGACTTTGAACATGGTGGGGTGGATTGGGTGGGTCTTTGCAGTAGGTAAGGTGGGTTTAGTGGGCATTCGAACTTCAGCAAGTGTAGCAGTAGTCCGGTGATGCACTGATACCAATACAGTTGTATCAGTTAATGGTTCTTCCATGCTTTTCTACTGGATGCAAGTGGTTGGTCTTCCTACAGTAAATGATCCCCATTTACTACGAGACATACCACTCCAACTAAAACAGCTGCTGTGTGTGAACCACTAAATATGCATAACAAAATATAGAGAGTGAGTCATTAGTGATTATTGAGTCATTAGAAACTCGTCTCCATGACGATTAAGACATATTTCCCTCCTTTTATGAAAGTAGCAGTGAATCAGAGATGAATGAATGCATAGGCAACTGCCCCCAGACAGATAAGTGCTGTAGTATTTATCACACCAGGTTGAAGTGACCCTTCTCTTCTCCTCTCTCATAGTAGCTTAGCACCATAGAAATACATATTCATTCAATGGGTTTATAATCAATTCATCAATGGTTATCACTTCAATGGAGCCTACAGTCTCCATATTATGAATCATTATCATAGTACTAAGGCTACCATTGTTCTCTATAGAAATGGATCTGACCTAAACAGAACAGAGATTACTAACACGATATGTACATATACCACCGGGAAGGGTAAGGCGGAGGGGCAGCATACATGATAGATCAATATCTGGAACAGGGGGTAGGCAACACTGGTCCTGGAGCGCTGCAGGTAGGACAGGTGGTTGAATTGAGGCATACACTGAACTGATCAATTAACTTAGTAGCTCAGTGTGGAGCCTAGTTGGAGGAAAAATCCTGCAGTATCTGTGGCACTCCAAGAACAGCGTTGCCTGGACCTGATCTGGAAGATCAAACAGTCTAAATCTGGCTTCATAGCAGAATAGACTCTGTGCATTACAGGAAGTGTAAAGGGCTTAGGTTTGAACCCAGACAATGGCCTTCTCATAACTCACTATCAAAAGAGCACCACTTCAACTTAGGCCCTATACTCGTAGAAAAAAAGGTGCTCTCTGGACCCTAAAATGGTCATTCGGCTCTCTGCATAGAGATCCTTTGAAGAACCTTTTTGGTTCCAGGTAGAACTTTTGGTTCCAAGTAGAACCCTTTTGGTTCCAGGTAGAACCCTTATGGGTTCCAGGTAGAACCCTTATGGGTTCCTGAAGAACTCTTTCCACAGAGGGTTCTACCTGGAACCAAAACAGGTTTTCTTCTATGGGGACAGCCGAAGAACCCTTTTGGATTCCCTTTTCTCTAAGCATGTAGAACCAGTCATTCCTCCTTAGGCCTCTCTGCCTTCTTCCCCTCTTCCTCCCTCTCCTAACCACTTGACTCTCTCATCCACTCCTCTCTTATTTCCCTCGTCGCTTTCCCTCCCTTTTTGTCCTCATCACTCTCTTTCTGAAATCAGTCCCTGTTCTCTTCTGGTCTTTCTAAGGAGAAGAGGGAAGAGAAAAGCAGCAGCAACCCCCCTCCATGGCTCGATGGTTTAGTCTGGTTGGACGGTGATAGATATAATAAATATACATTTCAAAAGTATCTATCGCCCTTCAACCAGGCTAAACCCTCGAGCCATTGGAGGAGGGCTGCGGCTGCGTTTCTGTTCATTTCTCTTCTCCCATCTCCTTAGAAAGACAAGAATGTCCGTTGTGTCATATGGCCCTGCAGAAAAGCCCAAGGCACAGCCTCTCTGCCTCAGTAGCGTTCTGTGAGGCGTTAACACAGATGGGAGAGTGGCATCGCTCGGTCCGACGCACACTCAGACCAGCGTGACATGTGAGCAGCAAACACTGCTACAGAGTAGCCATTCAGACGGGTAAACATCAGCACCTCGCAGCACAACAATGGAAACATACCTTCTAGCACTGAGGGAGGGAAGGAGGGAGGGAGGAGACGAGAGACAGAGAGGCAGAAAGAAGACTAAAGATGCTCTCGTTTGTGCTCGCTGAATGAATGCAACGTAAAGAACCTGTACAGAAACTGCAGATGAGGCTTTCCAGAGTTCCAGAGTCAGCCCACCGTGTTCCCCACACAACCCCTCCCCCCTGCGTCTACATAACCTCGTCACATCCTCCCTAATCCCTATCACACACAGATAGTCTCAGGTGGGCCTGCGTGGAGCTAGCATGTGAGCTCATCATGGTCCACACACATACACACACACACAGAGAGAGATGCACATACACATTCACGCACCCACATGCACACCCACACACAGCACTGCTGCTACTCCTCTATTTCTCTACATGCCCATCTAACGTACTGTACAGCATGTGTGTGATGTGTCTGGGGAATACTATTCCGGCTGAGCGCCACACACACACACCTGCAAGCTCTACAGCGAGAGAGGGATGAAGGGAGAGAGGAAACTAGGGATTTGGGGAGGAGGAGGAGTAGAAATCATCAGTTTGTCTTCTTACCTTATAGCAGGACGCAGCTCACCTGGGATTCTCTGGAGAGCAGACGAAACACACCGCTCCACTAACACCAATCACTCTCCTCTCATTTCCCTGCTAACAAACTCAAAACATCTCCCTCTCTATCCCTTGCTCTCTCTCTCCCTCTCTCTTCCTCTCTCTCCCGCTAGCCCTGGCAGGTTGGAAACGAGGAGATTGTACTACAACACAGGGGGGAGTGAAACTGGAGGGGGAGAAGTGGCAGACTGACGCGTCACAATCCTCCCGGGCGCTGGGCGGAGAGAGATGATACGTTGTGATTTGAGACGAGAGGTGCGTTAGGAGACGGGCTGTGACGCAGCAGATGGCTGAGGGGTTCTCCTGTGTCCATGTCAGCGATCCTGGAGCACCGGCGGCCCCCGTTTAGCGATGAGAGATGGTGCGGCCGGTGGAGTTTGAGGAAGCAGACTGTGGCAGCAGCAGTGTCTGCAGCATCAGCATTAGCAGTGTAGCAGTGTAGCTGGGTTAGCCCATGTGTGCGCTGAGCCGGGGCTGAGCTGGGGCTGGCAAAAGGGAGAGAAGGGCTCAAACACTATCGATTGTGTCTATCTTTCCTCTATCTCTCTCTCTCTCTCTCTTCTCTCTGTATAGCACAGTACAGTATACACTTAGGCTGCAGCACTTACCCTGCCAGCCTGCCTGCCAGCCTGCATTCATTAATCTAGCCTTGGATGAGAAGCATCAACAGCAATCACAGAGGAGAGATGCATGGGGAGACACTCCTTAAGTGCTGTCAGGGTTTAGCCTCTCTCCGTAGCTCTCACAACATATTGCATTCAGTATACATTCATCTGATATTGTCTCTTCAATTTTCCATATGGAAGTAGGGGTTTGTGTGTATGTATGTATGTATGTGTGTGTGCGCGCGCGCGATTCAGATAGGGTATAGAGGTCAAATAATTATCTTCCACTGTGACAGCTCAATTTGTGAAAACGCCAACATCATGACCCTGTCACATAGTACACCACAAACCACAGATAAAGGGAGAGAAATATTACTCTCTCGCTTTCTTAGTATCAGTCTTGCACGCTACCGCTCTCGTTCTCTCTCTCCCTTTCTCCTCTTCTACCTATCTTTTTCTTTCTCTCCATCTCATGGATGACCCTGACTGATGTGTTGCCACAGGAACCAGAGTGTGTCCATTGTGTTGTGGAGGCTCTTCATTAACATTTACATTTCAGTCATTTAGCAGACGCTCTCATCCAGAGCGACTTACAGTAGTGAATGCATACATTTCATACAATACATTTTTTTCTGTGCTGGCCCCCCGTGGGAATTGAACCCACAACCCTGGTGTTGCAAACACCATGCTCTACCAACTGAGCTACAGGGAAGCTTGATAACAGGCAGAAAAGCGTGAAATCCACATTAACAATGTTGTATCTCGAGGCTAACAAATGGGCATTCTACCCTGGCAATCATGGAATATAATTCAGGAAACACTTAGCATCCTAATACAATATTAAATCGGTAAAAGGAGTCCTGGGTGGCGCAGCGGTCAAAAGCACCGCACCGCAGTGAGGCGCCACCACAGCCTGCGGTTCCATCCCAGGCTGTGCCACAACCGGCCGTGACCAGGAGCCCCATAGGACGATGGTTCAGCGCCTCCGGGGTAGGGGAGGGTTTGGCCGGTGGGGCTTCCCTTAGCATCTAACACCTTGTGACAGGGCTGGGCGCCTGCAAGCTGACTCCGATCGTCAATCAAACAGTGTTTCTTCCGACATATTGGTGCGGCTGACATCCGGGTCAAGCAAGCTGGTTATCTGTTATTGTACATATATCAACATAACAACTGAGGATATCCTACAAGACATGTAGACATCCACTGACAGGAACAATAAGCTGCCTGAACTAACTAAATGCTTTATCCGAAACATGCATGCACAGTCACACACACTGAGGGAGGCATCCTGGCAGTGTTGGAGGGTGCTAGTACGTGGGTGGAGAATCCAAGAGGGCTCTGGCTCATGTATTATTTAGGACACACAGGACACCCTGCCTGTCACACACGCACGCACGCACACACGCACACACACACACAGGAAACCAGAAGGACCAGCGGAAAGGGAGAGAGAGAGAGAGAGGGAAGGAAGGGGTATGGCTGAGGGCCTGTGTAATGATGATGATGAAAGGGGGGTTAAAGGGAGAGGAAGTGAGAGGAAGTGGGGCTAGAGACACAGCGGGGGGCTGATAGACCAGAGAGAGAGATTCATCTGACTGGGAGCAACACAGTAGCAGTGCCCTCTGGCCTGCCCTTTTCTCTCCTGTCATCCATCCTTTCCATCCCTCCATCCGCGCTGACACGGCATGCCCTTCAGCCTTTCACCATTCACCACTACTGCTATCCATCCATCCCTCTCTCCTCTCCTCTCCCCCCTTCACACAGCTGGGCTCCCAGAGGAGAAAAGCAATCTGGATATCCACTGGAGTCTACAGCAACCCTACAAGTCCTCCAATCATCATTACTCCCTCCCATCCCTGCCATGCATCATAACTCATCTTGACAGATGACTTCCTTCCTCCCATCCACTCGCACTACATCTCTCTCCCTCTCCCTCTCTCTCATGTGTTGTCTGTATATATTCCCTTGTTTTCAGGGCTGAGAGAGAGAGAGAGAGAGAGAGAGAGAGAGAGAGAGAGAGAGAGAGAGAGAGAGAGAGAGAGAGAGAGAGAGAGAGAGAGAGAGAGAGAGAGAGAGAGAGAGAGAGAGAGAGAGAGAGAGAGAGAGAGAGAGAGAGAGAGAGAGAGAGAGAGAGAGAGATTATCTTTCTCAGGTTACAGGGCCAGGGCCTGGGTTGCGCTTCAATCACTCTCTCCCTCCATCCTCCCATCCATCAGGAGAAGGGTAATGTAATAACACTCTCTCCATATCAGACAGCTGAACACCAGCATCCTAACCAACCACCAGATAACACCCCGGACACATTACTGAAACACATCAGTCACAACAAGGAAAGACAATGTGGTTAAGTATCAATCAACAGGTGGTGGAGGAAATGGAGGTGAAGTGGTTGGACTGTGGTGTCATCGTCAAAGACATGAAAAGCTACATACTGCTGATATACTATAGTACTGATATATCCTATGCAGTAGGTGCCGCTTGCTATTTTTCAAACCCTTTTGGATGGTACTAAATATGTTATTTCAGTTTAAATCATCTTGCTTCCTATAAAATACTAGACACCAATAAACTCCCCTCCAAACTGAATATATTCAGTGTGTATATTGTTTGGTACAGATCTCTTCAAACCGCCTGGGTCTCATTAAGATTGCTGATGTAAGTTAACAGTTACTGAATTAAGACAAGTTAAGCATTTCTTTGTGTACTGTTCCTGGCGCTCCTAAGTGACAAGTCAATTTATCTCATTTGGAAGTCTAATGAAACAAGCTTCAGAATCACAGGCCGTGTCATTTAGGATCACAGGGCTTTTGTACCGACGCGGCTTTCAGTTGCAAACTTCTGCCCAAACTTCTGCCTTATAACGGGATGCATTCATGTTTCTGGGCCGTGAGATGACAGAGAGAAGACACCACACTCCCTGGGCAGGACTTCCTCAGTACAAATGAAGGAATTATCATCCGAGTCCATATCATTAGGAAACTCCTCAGTAATAAAAACTTAGCAAATAACAAAGTCAAATGAAATAGCAGTAAAGCAATGTGTCAGTGACACATAAGCTAATGTATTGAAACGTAGATAGCACAGAGACAGTATAACCTTGTATTGTTTGCCTACAGGCTGATGCATCTCTGTGGTCATTCATGTTTCATTGACAGGGAAGGACAGGGACTAAAATGGCTGACTTCACATATGCACAGATATGATAATTCTAGAGTTCAACTTCAGTTGGCCAACTTTGTAAGCAGATGAGAGGAAAGCAACAGCCCTACTAGCCATTAGGAAGACCATTAAAACCAGCTCACTGTGTTCATACTGCCAGTGAACATCACATCTGCATCACACTGCCTGCTATAATTGGCTTAGCCCTGCCTGGGCACCATACACAATATATTTCATCTTAGAGCCTGACTGTGATGCTGTATTCATACAGTGAAATCATTTTGTATTATTTATACAGTGAGAATAAGGGAGTAGCTATATATTTCAAATATACAAAGTGAATATATATTAGACTCCTCCCCTTGTAACAGAATAAGGCCAATCAGAGCATTCCGATCCCTGACTGATTTACCTCTCTGAGGAAGGAGACAGTTCTCCAAGGGCAAAAGCATATAACACAGCAAAAACCCCATATCCACTTCACATCAGCCATGATGAGGTACAGCAACATCCTACACAAGACAAACTAAACCACCACACAGCTGGTGCTTTTCTCAGTCCAGCTGTTTGTTTTGGTGTGTGTGTGTTTGTGTGTGTGTGGTCTTGTTCTATTCTCATAAGGATAGTAAAACAAGGAACATTCTCCCTAATGCAGACATTTCCCACGAGGACAAAGGCTATTTTAAGTTTAGGGGTTAAGTTTAGGGTTAGGAGTTAGGTTTATGCTTTGGGTTACGGGTTAGGGAAAATAGGATTTGGAATAAAAATAAATGTTTGGTGTCCACGAGGATAGAAAAAAACAAGTGTGTGTGTGTGCAGTGATACTCCTCTTGAACTCAGATAGCACATCTCCCCTCTCCTCCACCTCCCTCCCCCTTCTGCATTAGGTTGCTGGTGACACGCCCCTGGCTCCCCTCCAGAAGTCTCTCTCTCTCTCTCTCTCTCTCTGTCTCCCTCTCCCTCCCTCCCTCCCTCCCTCCCTGGGCCCAGGCAACATCAGATCAATAGAAGAGACCCAATCACAAACACCAAGACATAACACACCCAGCCGCAAAAACACCACTAAACACAACACTGCTTATTGGAAATCCTGCTGATTGCCTCCACAGCTCAGTGTTGCAAATTAATTGAAGACTGATTAATGAAACAACACCTATAGCCTCGGGGCCTAAGGGGACGTGGTCTTCACACAATTACTTCTTAACAGCGGGAATGGACAAATAGCTCATCAGTTGGCCTGTCTTGTCTGTCTGTTTGCTAGTGAAGAATCACCCTGAAGCTTTGTGGCTTTGTTGCTGACTTTAAAATGCAAATCACTCAGGCTGATAACTGCAATCCCAGCGACATGAATAAGACTCTGCTTCGGAGTCAACGCCAGCTGAACTGAAAGAAGAAGAGCTATAATCCCTATTCTATTCATCACTGAGCAGCTCTGGGTACAACGCTGTGTCCTAAATGGGACCCTATTCCCTACATAGTGCACTACTTTTGACCAGAACCCTATGGTCCCTGGTCAGAAGTAGTGATTTACATATGGAATAGAGAGCCATTTGGGATGCGGCACAACGGCTACAGGAGTACAGATGAACTCTCAGAGAGATGGTAGCTGAGCTAGCATCATCCACAAAGAGGAGAAGTCTGGGAGCCATAGAGTCATAGGGCTAGAGAAAGACATCTAACAGTGGATTGGCCTTGGGATGACCCTGCTTCATACTGCCTTCAGATGGACCCGGAGGAGAGAGGAGAATCACCGAGGTTGAGGTTCACTAGAAGTGTAGGGATATGGGGCTATGTATGACTTCAGAGAGGATCCTCCTTTGTAACAACGGAACGTTACGTGGTTCTGGGTGGTGGTGCTGAGTTTATCAAGTCGACTGGCTGGATGGATTTCTAAAGTGAGAGCGGACTAGTAATTTGCAGGAAGATGGTTTCAAATGAAGGGTGAATAAACTTGAATGGCATTTCAGACTGCTGAGAGAAAAGAGGCAAGACCTAAGCCTGTTATTAGGAGCACTTTCAGCAGAAAGTCAAATGACAGCGGACTCTACCTTTCAAGTTAGATTTGGTCTTAACTACTGTCTAACTTGCTGACTAGTGATTGTTGCTCAAAGACAGAAGGGACAGATTTGTACTGTGAACGACCACAACACGACGAGACAAAACTACAAATAAACGTTAAATTAACTCTGAGCATCATGTGACCAGTAGATGGCAATGACCCACCAACAGGTGAGACAAGATCAGCACAGTCAGAGGAGCAGTGCATTGATTAACACTATCAAACAAGAATGTGCCACAACTGCCAATATCAAGAGACTATTAGGTGACAAGACTGTCGTTGACATGCCATATTAAAGCAATGCCTCAGAAACATATGAACCCATCTCTGTACTATTGGTACCTCCATTATAGACTAGAGTCCTATTCAATCAGAGCATTGTCCACACAGAATGTGACTGACACCAGTCTCATCCAGTGCCGTTAAGAGAGAATCTCTGTTCTCAAGTTGAGAATCTCAACACTGAGTAACAGAGACGGGGCATTGGACCATACCACTAGGATGACAGCATGCTCTACCACAGGGTCAGAAAGGTTTAGAACAATGATTGACTAATTCATTGGCCACTTTCCATACAAACAAAGTTTTAACTGCTGTGCCATCACATGAGAGAGATTCATCTCAGGCCATTCATTCATCCTTAGTCCACCAACTGTGATACAACTCTAAGTAATGTTGGGGTCAGACGACTCAGAGACTCTTGTCTCCCTCACTAACTTTAAGCACCAGCTGTCAGAGCAGCTCACCGATCACTGCACCTGTACATAGCCCATCTGTAAATAGCCAACTACCTCATCCCCATACTGTTATTTATTTTATTTATTTTGCTCCTTTGTACCCCAGTATCTCTACTTGCACACTCATCTTCTGCACATCTATCGCTCCAGTGTCTAATTGCTAAATTGTAATTATTTTGCCACTATGGCCTATTTATTGCCTTACCTCCCTTATCCTACCTCATTTGCACACACTGTATATAGACTTTTTCTATTGTATTATTGACTGTATGTTTGTTTATTCCATGTGTAACTCTGTGTTGTTGTTTGTGTTTGCACTGCTTTGCTTTATCTTGGCCAGGTCGCAGTTGTTAAATGAGAACTTGTTCTCAACTAGACTACCTGGTTAAATAAAGGTGAAATAAAAATAAATAAAAGACAGAGAAGGGTAAGTCCTCTCCTCTCCCATCATCATCAGGGCAGGAAATGACATCATAAAGCATGGGAGTGATATAATCTCAGAGGCCCTAGTCTCTGTTCAGCCAGTCCTTCTAGTGAAGCCAATAGGTTATTCCTAGCCCTCTGTTGAGACCGTACATAATCTTTACTAAAATAAGGGGAATTAATCAAAAAACACTAGTCTTGTCCCACTAGTTTGTAAAACCGAGGTATGGTAAATGTCAAAAAAAAATTCTGCTGTTATCAAAGTGAAGTAGCAAGCAACACTCAGGAAATATCTTCAATGGAGAGAGAGAGAGAGAACAACTCTTCAGTCCCCTTTGCTGGCTGGTAAACTGTTGAATGACAAAGTGCCTTATCGGGCGTTAGATAAGAGGAGGTCACAGCCTCACAGAGATAGCGACAGAGCTACGGAGGAAGAAAGACAGCCTTTGTTATCACTCCATTTCAGCCAAGCAGGGCTGTCAACAAAGCAGCTTTTGACAGATTTCCAGAGAGAGATTTCCATACATCCATTCCTCCATTCAGTAGGATGTGGAAACTACAGTACTGAATGAATGAGGAGGTGATCTGCAGCCAAATTGCAACATACTATGTCAGTATAGTGTATCCATGGATGGGACTGCATCTTCAGAGTTTTCTAGAGAATTATTTGATCTCACTGCAGAAGAACTTCCCCCCTGCATACAAAAACACCCATCACGTTTGTGACTGACTAAAATTCCCATTAAACGTCAATTTATGCAGCATTGTGCAGTCATAACAGCATGTGTTGCTGCAGTGATTAATAATTCAGACTTTGACATTTACAGTTTGGTGTTGGGTTCGTTTGGCATGTTTTCCCGGGGCAGAGGAGTAGTTAGTTATGGGAATCAGCACATATCCTCCATAATTACATCTGACTGTGTGTGTGTGCGTGCGTGTGATCCAAACGAGTCGGACTAACCTGCTGCTGCCGTCGTTCAGAGTTAATTAGAGGGTTTAATATAGACACCAGCTGCTGCTCAACATCTAATCACCAACAACTACACACACAGACAGAGGAGGGGTCGGACACTGCAGTAAGACCCTGGCTGAATCCCAAATCACCCCCGTGCCCTCGGCACTCCATTTGCGCACTCATGTGCGAATCCGCCGTTTGCACAAGTGTGAAAGCTGAGGGAGTGAAAATGATCGAGGGTGTAGGTAGGGGCTAATTAGACCCTCCTATAACCACTTTGACCAAGCCAACAAGGCTGCAGGTTTCAGAGCGAAGTGCTATCCCGACACGCACTGTGATATGTTTGGAGTTTGTGCAATTTAATACAAAAGAATGGAGAGGCGTGCCTAATTATACTGTTTGCCACGTGCATTTGCTGATGTCTGATTTCAAGACTTGACACGTAACAGATGAAACACCTCTCAAATTAAATGTTTAACTGTTACTGAGGTTTAAATCTTGCAAAACGGCACGGGGTACTTGTTCATTTGAATTTCATGTTTGTTTTATTTGTAAGTGGAACATGATTTGCATCATTCAAGTCACGAGTCTCACGTCGGTAGCCATGAAGTGCTTTGAAAGGCTGGTCATGGCTCACATCAACAGCATCCTCCCGGACACCCTAGACCCACTCCAATTCGCATACTGCCCCAGCAGATCCACAGATGACGCAATCTCAATCGCACTCCACACTGCCCTTTCTCACCTGGACAAAAAGAACACCTACGTGAGAATGCTGTTCATTGACTACAGCTCGGCGTTCAACACCATAGTGCCCACGAAGCTCATCACTAAGCTAAGGACTCTGGGACTAAACACCTCCCTCTGCAACTGGATCCTGGACTTCCTGACGGGCCGCCCCCAAGTGGTAAGAGTAGGCAACAACACGTCTGCCACGCTGATCCTTAATACTGGGGCCCCTCAGGGGTGTGTACTTAGTCCCCTCATGTATTCCCTGTTCACCGACAACTGCGTGGCCAAACACGACTCCAACACCATCATTATGTTAAGCCGGGGGTCGGCAACATGCGGCTCTTTAGCGCCGCTCTAGTGGCTCCCTGGAGCTTTTTCAAAAATCTGAAAATGGAAAAAGATGGTGTGAATATATTTTTTGTTTTAATATAATTTATTATCCAATGCTGTAAAAATGTGTATAATAAATATTTAATTTCAACATTTCTGTCAACGAAGATTTACGTCATAGCCTGCGACACACGTTTCTTTCAGCTCGGCGTAGTGCCAGACAGGTGGCTGTTGCAAACAAACCGGCGGGTGTGTCATGGGCCATGGATCCCAAAGGAAAAAAGAGAAAGTTAGCTGAGGAGAACAGAGGATTCCACAGTTCTTGGACCGAATCATTTGCTTTCATTGCCAATGCAGAAGGATTGCCTGCATGTTTGCTTTGTAATGAGAAGTTGTCAAATAACAAAAAGAGTAACGTGGAAAGACATTTCCATTCTTCCTGACAGTTATAGGAACATGAAGAAATATGCATTTGGAGTATTATCCATCTTTGTATCAACATACCTGTGCGAGCAGATATTCTCAAACATGAACTACATAAAATCCAAATACCGCACCCGCCTCACAGATGAGAGCTTGCAGTCCTGGGTGAAGATTAAAGTTACATCTTACATGCCCGATGTTGAGAAGCTGTCCAGTGATGTCCGAAAACAGAAGTCACATTAAACGGGTAAGAACACAATCCTGTCATAGGCACATATTTAGTAACAAAGTGGCTGTTTTTATAAAGTGATTTCTGATTTTTGTCAGTATATATTTGGAATGACACATAGGGATATTATTGTGTTTTGTTGCTCAGGTCCGAGGATGGCTGCATTGTATTGTGCGTGTCAAAAGAGAAGAGGAGCTGCTGCACATTTTCAGAAAACTAAAGAGAAGTGGATAATGCACAGAAATCGATCTTAAACTGTATTATTTTAATTTGATATACTTTACCTTTTCAAAAGGCTGCTGTTTTATTGCACTCTGTCTGTTGCCCAGATAAGGGGGAAAAGAGAAGAGGATTGTATGGTATTATTGAGGATTGAAAAGGACTGCATTTTATTTCCATGGGGAGGTCTGAAATTACAGGAGGCCTATTATGCACGTTGCACATTTTGTTGTTGTTTTTTCGAATCCTAAAATAAAAATGACATCAAAAATCTGATTTCTGTATTGTATTTCTATAATTTCATCAATGCAACGAAACATAATACATTAATATTATAATGGAAGTTAAACTTAAAGCACCATCGTACAGCAGAGTAGTCACGTGGTGCGTCATTCTCTCCAGGATGCGCTGCAGGTAAAATAAACGTTTAACCATGAATGCTCATTATGTATTTGTAGCCTACTTATCATTTTGATAGTAGGCTAATATAGCTAATATAGACACTTACAGCATGTGTTGCCTTCATTATAAGGCTTATATAAGGCTTTTAATTTTTTGCGGCTCCAGACAGATTTTTTTTTTTTTTTTTTGGTCAATTATGGCTCTTTCAACATTTTGGGTTGCCGACCCCTGTGTTAAGCAGACGACAACAGTGGTAGGCCTGATCACAGACAACGATGAGACAGCCTATAGGGAGGAGGTCTGAGACCTAGCCGTGTGGTGCCAGGACAACAACCTCTCCCTCAACATGATCAAGACAAAGGAGATGATTGTGGACTACAGGAAAAGGAGCACCGAGCACGCCCCCATTCTCATTGACGGGGCTGCAGTGGAGCAGGTTGAGAGCTTCAAGTTCCTTGCATCCACATCACCAACAAACTATCATGGTCCAAACACACAAACAGTTGTGAGGAGGGCACGACAAAGCCTATCCCCCTCAGGACACTGAAAAGGTTTGACATGGGTCCTCAGATCCTCAAAAAGTTCTACAGCTGCACCATCAAGAGCATCCTGACTGGTTGTCAGGATCCATGCAACTTATTATGTAACTTGTTAAGCACATTTTTACTCCTGAACTTATTTAGGCTTGCCATAACAAAGGGGTTGAATACATATTAACTCAAAACAGTTTTTATTAATTACATCACTGGGGCCAAGCTTCCTGCCATCCAGGACCTCTATACCAGGTGGTGTCAGAGGAAGGCCATAAAAACTGTCAAAGACTCCAGCCACCCTAGTCAGACTGTTCTCTCTGCTACCGAACGGCAAGCGGTACCGGAGCACCAAGTCTAGGTCCAAAAGGCTTCTTAACAGCTTCTACCCCCAAGCCATAAGACTCCTGAACAGATAATTAAATGGCTACCCAGACCCCTATTTTACACTGCTGCTACTCTCTGATTATAATGTATGCAGTCATTAACTCTACCTACATTTTACATATTACCTCAATTACCTTGACTAAGCGGTGCACCCGCACATTGTATATAGCCTCGCTTGTTATTTTACTGCTGCTGTTTAATTATTTGTTACTTTTATTTTTTACTTTTTACTTATTTTTTACTTAACACTTATTTTTTTCTTAAAACTTCTTAAAGCATTGTTGGTTAAGGGCTTGTAAGCATTTCACTGTAAGGTCTACACCTGTTGTATTAGGCGCATGTGACAAATTTGATTTACTTAGCTCCATTCCGTTTCTTTTCATCCTGAAAACTCCCCGTTCCTTAACGATTGCAAGCATACCCATAACATTATGCAGTTACCACTATGCTTGAAAAAATGGAGAGTGGTACTCAGTAATGTGCTGTATTGGATTTGCCCCAAACATAACACTTTGTATTCAGGGCAAAAAGTGAATTGCTTTGCCACATTTTTTGCAGTAACTTGTTGCAAACAGGATGCATGTTTTAGAATATTTGTATTCTGCACAGGCTTCCTTCTTTTCACTCTGTCAATTAGGTTAGTATTGTGGAGTACCTACAATGTTGTTGATCCATCCTCAAATTTCTCCTGTCAAAGCCATTAAATTATGTAAATGTTTTAAAGTTACCATTGGCCTTCAACTCCGGCAACTGAGTTAGGAAGGACGCCTGTATATTTGTAGTGACTGAGTATATTGATACACCATGCAAATAGTAATTAATAACTTCACCATGCTCAAAGAGACATTCAATGTCTGCTTTTTATTTTTACCCATCTACCAATAGGTGCTCTTCTTTGCGAGGCATTTGAAAACCTCTTTGTGGTTGAATCTGTGTTTGAAATGCACTGCTGGACTGAGGGACCTTACAGATAATTGTATGTATGGGGTGCAGAGATGAGGTAGTTGTAAAAAAAATTATGTTAAACACTATTATTGTACACAGAGCGAATCCATGCAACTAATGTGACTTGTTAAGCAAATTTTTACTCCTGAACTTATTTAGGCTTGCCATAGCAAAGGGGTTGAATACGTATTAACTCAAAACATGTTTTATTCATTTGTAAAACGTTGAATAAACATCATTCCACTTTGACATTATGGGGTATTGTGTGTAGGCCAGTGACCAACAAATCTCAATTTCATCCATTTTAAATTCAGCTGTAACAAAACAAAATGTTGAAAAAGTCAAAGGGTGTGAATACTTTCTGAAGGCACTGTATCTAGAACCAAAAAGGGTTCTTAGGAGAACCCTTTGAAGAACCCCTTTTGGTTCCAGGTTGAACCCTTTCCAAAGAGGGTGGAACCCAAAATAGTTCTACCTGGAACCAAAAAGGATTATCTTATGGGGACAGCCGCAGAACCCTTTTGGAACCCTTTATTCAAAGAGTGTAAGTATCGTGATAACATAGTATCATTAGATCCCTGGCAATTCCCAGCCCTAGAAGTCACCTTCAGAGTTTCGGGGCGAGGGGCTGGTTTGAGATTCACCGCCTATACCCCTCTCCCTTAACCACTATTACTATTTCACACTATTCTCCCCTTCCTTATCCTTTCCTACATCCATGTCTCTCTCGCTCTCTCTGTCTCTCTCGCTCTCATTTTCTCACCTGCCACAGTACTCCCACATCCCACTTCCCTTCCTGACCTCCCAAAAATGTCAGAGCAAGACTCTATGGGCCTCTCTGGACTCTGTAGAGTGAACAGACTGGCTGGCACACACCCCACACACGCAAATGTGCACACATGCATGCACGCACACACACGCACGCACGCACACGCACACACGCACACACACACACACTTCCTCTCATAATGAGCCTCCAAATAGCAGAGCTGTCTAAATTGAGAGAAGAAACAGTGCTTATTCGCTCGGAGATGAAAGGTGATATTTCCCCCTTTCCAAAGGTCAACCGAGATCATTGTGTTTCTTTCCCCTAACCTTCTCCTTTCAAAAGGACTGATCATTAAACACAATATTTACCTTGACATATGACACTTTTCCCAAATTGTTTTGAACTCTCAGTATGTAAGAGAAAATGTGAGACAAGACAAGAGAGAGGCTGAGCTTCTTTCGCTAACTAAATGTAGAATGTAATCAGTTTAAATGAATATTCTGAAAGTGTGTTATATTTATACTAGCCCCTTATTGCTTTATCTGCTGAACCCAGAACATAATAACCAGACTGAAGCATGGTTGTCTTCCATACCATTACCCTCCTTTTGCCTTATTTCCCCCACAGCATCTAATCCCTATGAAGTGCGCTATTATACTACATAGGGCTCTGGTCAAAAGTAGTGCACTATGTAGGGAACAGAGTGCCATTTGGGACAGATTTTAGCTACCAGTCAGCTCTTTCCAGCTCCCAGTAACGGTTCATTGCCTTTTCCTCCCTGCGCAGCACTAACCTGGTCAGAGCCCTGAAACATATGGGAGCGCTCCAACAGCCGTCCACATGATCGATGTGACATCACATCCGCCAGTCATCATCGCCACACGACGCCCATAACAACGGGACGGAAGCTCGCCTAACAACGGGGAGACTGGTCATACTGTTCATGCCACATTTGCATTTTAATATCTCAGCAATATTTAATCCATTAGGTATCCTCCCGGGCCTATTGAGGGAAAGTTAATTCGTTAACGAATGGCTGGATTAACGACAGTTGGATTATACCAACGTTATTCACGATGAGACAGGAGATGGTGGGTTTGAACACCAGGACCGACACTCAGGGGCTTCACGCTGGCCGGACTCATACATCCACAACCATCTCATACAGTATTAGCCTGGTCGCAGATCTGTTAGTGATGTTTTGGCAACTCTATGCTTGAGTTGGCAAGACAGCACAAATTGATCTTGGACCAGTCTAATCTTGTATGGATTCATACTCACACAAACTAAGCCATAGTATCGTTCAACTATGTACTAATCCTGTATAATCAAGTTCCAAGATTATAACAGCTAGCTGGAGGAATTTACAGCCAAATATGAGTGGTGGCTAAAAACGGAGACTGCTAATTTTCTCAGATTAGCACTAATCTTAGATTGAGAAAAAACAGAGTACCTCGCAGCTAACGCTTCTTAGATTAACCAGGGGAGAGTGATAAATAGCTGACCGCCTGTCAGAGTCTTGAAGCCAACGCTTTCAGTTGAGCCATCATCCTCAGATTGGGAAATAGCTGACCTAACCCCTGCAGGCTAACACCCCCAGATTAGCTGGCCGTGACAGAAGCACACAAACATGGCTGCTGCTGCTGAAAAGTCAAGCAATCGTCACCAGTCATTCAGGCTTACGGTTGCATCAAAGTATCTTCTAGGAGAATGTACACTGATCATGAGAAGTTAAAGAGTTTAGAAGAAGAGAGAACTCTACTTTAATCTTAACAGGAATTGGATTGAGTTCATGGGTTAACAGCAGAGGATGCACACAAGCATGTAGGCACATGCATATATAGACACGCACACACACGCACACGCACACACACACACACTGCCCTTACAAGGAGAAATGAGTAATGATGTTGGCTCTATATTTCTCCCCACCCTAGTGTGCCATGTGAGAGGGTTGAGCAGGAGTGATGTAGCGTTGGCAGAAGGAAGACGGTTCCTCCCAGCTTCCCCCTGGGCCGCTCTGGAGAGAGGAGGATAGAGGGGTGTTCAAGGGTATCTGTCAATATCTTACTCTACTACCTCAGGAAGAAGGAGGGAAAAAAGAGTGAGAAAACAAAACGCAAAGGCTTCTGAGGTCAAATGAGTGCTAGCGTAGGACATCTTGAAGTGATTTTCAAACGCGTTGCTACAAAACATGAGCTGGGTCGGACAGGGAGGCAGGCAGGCCCAGAAGCCTTTTCCCTCACTGCAGAGAGTTAACATAGAAACACACCGCCTGGTGGAACTGCCTGGCTAGCTGTTTCACATGTGGGCTAAAAGCCTTAGAGACAGCATAAACTACCTACTGTAAATTTCATGCACAGTACACTAAAGATACATATTATATTGAGTGAGCAGGCTATACTGACAGCAGAGATGTGAGCGATACCTTTTGGTTTGTTCCAGTCATTGGTTTGATCATGAACAGACAGAAGTAGGACACCGACGCTTACATTAACCTACATACACCTGATCTGTAGTACCTTTCAATCACCTGATAGGAACATGGTGGTGGCAGTCTTTTCACAGGCTCTCAGCAATTCCACATTCATTTCAATGATGGAAACATTTTAGAGAAAAATAGGCCTAAAGTAGAACAAGAAAGAACAATTGTTTACTCAGAGAGAAGTAAATGTATTTTTATGTGACAGTATTGTGACCGAAGACGTACAGTCGTAGCCAAAAGTTTTGAGAATGACACAAATATTAATTTTCACAAGGTCTGCTGCCTCAGTTTGTATGATAGCAATTTGCATATACTCCAGAATGTTATGAAGAGTGATCAGATGAATTGCAATTAATTGCAAAGTCCCTCTTTGCCATGCAAATGAACTGAATCCCCAAAAAACATTTCCACTGCATTTCAGCCCTGCCACAAAAGGACAAGCTGACATCTTGTCAATGATTCTCTCGTTAACACAGGTGTGAGTGTTGACGAGGACAAGGCTGGAGATCACTCTGCCATGCTGATTGAGTTCGAATAACAGACTGGAAGCTTCAAAAGGAGGGTGGTGTTTGGAATCATTGTTCTTCCTCTGTCAACCATGGTTACCTGGAAGGAAACACGTGCCGTCATCATTGCTTTGCACAAAAAGGGCTTCACAGGCAAGGATATTGCAGCCAGTAAGATTGCACCTAAATTAACCATTTATCGGATCATCAAGAACTTCAAGGAGAGCGGTTCAATTGTTGTGAAGAAGGCTTCAGGGCGCCCAAGAAAGTCCAGCAAGCGCCAGGACCGTCTCCTAAAGTTGATTCAGCTGCGGGATCGGGGCACCACCAGTACAGAGCTTGCTCAGGAATGGCAGCAGGCAGGTGTGAGTGCATCTACACGCACAGTGAGGCAAAGACTTTTGGAGGATGGCCTGGTGTCAAGAAGGGCAGCAAAGAAGCCACTTCTCTCCAGGAAAAACATCAGGGACAGACTGATATTCTGCAAAAGGTACAGGGATTGGACTGCTGAGGACTGGGGTAAAGTCATTTTCTCTGATGAATCCCCTTTCCGATTGTTTGGGGCATCCGGAAAAAAGCTTGTCCAGAGAAGACAAGGTGAGCGCTACCATCAGTCCTGTGTCATGCCAACAGTAAAGCATCCTGAGACCATTCATGTGTGGGGTTGCTTCTCAGCCAAGGGAGTGGGCTCACTCACAATTTTGCCTAAGAACACAGCCATGAATAAAGAATGGTACCAACACATCCTTCGAGAGCAACTTCTCCTAGCCATCCAGGAACAGTTTGGTGATGAACAATGCCTTTTCCAGCATGATGGAGCACCTTGCCATAATAACTAAGTGGCTCAGGGAACAAAACATTGATATTTTGGGTCCATGGCCAGGAAACTCCCCAGACCTTAATCCCATTGAGAACTTGTGGTCAATCCTCAAGAGGCGGGTGGACAAACACAAACCCACAAATTCTGACAAACTCCAAGCATTGATTATGCAAGAATGGGCTGCCATCAGTCAGGATGTGGCCCAGAAGTTAATTGACAGCATGCCAGGGCGGATTGCAGAGGTCTTGAAAAAGAAGGGTCAACACTGCTAATATTGACTCTTTGCATCAACTTCATGTAATTGTCAATAAAAGCCTTTGACACTTATGAAATGCTTGTAATTATACTTCAGTATTCCATAGTAACATCTGACAAAAATATCTAAAGACACTGAAGCAGCAAACTTTGTGAAAATTAATATTTGTGTCATTCTCAAAACTTTTGGCCACGACTGTACATATGGAACTGTTGTGTACAGTAGTCCTGGTGATGTAGCCAATAGAAACATTTGGGGAGCTGACACCACAACTGTTTCTGGCATAATCTAGCCATCCTAATCAGATCAGAGAGGAACCACAAACCAGCCAGGAGACCACCCACAGAGACAGAAAGAAAGAGAGAGAATGTAGAAAGAGGGGAATGGAGTGCGAGAGAGACAGAGAGAGAGAGAGAGAGAGAGAGAGAGAGAGAGAGAGAGAGAGAGAGAGAGAGAGAGAGAGAGAGAGAGAGAGAGAGAGAGAGAGAGAGAGAGAGAGAGAGAGAGAGAGAATGCAGACAGGAATGGAGTGGAAGAGAAAGAGAGCAATTAGGGACAACATTCCCAGTGAGTGTGTGTGTGTGTATATGAGTAGGATCTGCTTAATGTCTGAGTGAAGTCAACTCAACATCTGCTGCATTTCTGGAGGACCAGACTCAAAGTGTAAAGCTCTACCTGCTCAACAAACAGACAACCTAAAGTAACCTAGCATCGAAAGCTTGCCTGTCTAGGAAAACACACACACACACACACACTTGAATATCTGTTTACAATGAAAATACCCTTGAGCTCCTCTGCAGTGCAACAGAACAGGGATACTCCAACCCTACAAAATGCCCCCTAAAATGTCTCAGCCCTGAAAGAAATTGAGAAGAGGATTCTCTAGCTAGTGTCTCAGAGAGAGTAGGATCTGGCTTCAGAACCTATTCCTCTGACCTACTCTAACGTAATCTCATTCAGATTCCTTCCTTATCGTCCCCTTCCTACCACAGCTTAAAACTTTATTTAATAATATTCGCTGTCTGATAGTATGGCTAAGCAGCTTACAGAGAGGAAGGTTAGCAGCACAGTGAGCGAAAAGTGTGAAATTAAATCCTGCCATGATTAAAGCCGGATGATTCCGGTCGGAATATTCAACATGCGGTACAGAACGGGAAGAAACCTCTGGGAATCATCTCTCTCTCCCGTGAACTACAGTGACCATAGAAATGAGTGAGACGTCAGTCGTCCTCTGATCACATTGTAAGAACTCACAGGTTTGGTTTCACTCTATTTAAAAGCATATGGATCCTACGTGTTCTAATCTGCAGCTTAAGTTATAGCGGATCCAGTCCTACTTATAGATGAATGGTGGATATGAAGAATATGTATCTGTCAGTGACAGGATCCACAATCTCCCAGTAGAGCTACAGTGAGGGAAAAAAGTATTTGATCTCCTGCTGATTTTGTAGGTTTGCCCACTGACAAAGAAATTATGAGTCTATAATTTTAATGGTAGATGTATTTGAACAGTGAGAGACAGAATAACAACAAAAAAGTCCAGAAAATTGCATGTCAAAAATGTTATAAATTGATTTGCATTTTAATGAGGGAAATAAGTATTTGACCCCCTCTCAATCAGAAAGATGTCTGGCTCCCAGGTGTCTTTAATACAGGTAACGAGCTGAGATTAGGAGCACACTCTTAAAGGGAGTGCTCCTAATCTCAGCTTGTTACCTGTATAAAAGACACCTGTCCACAGAAGCAATCAATCAGATTCCAAACTCTCCACCATGGCCAAGACCAAAGAGCTCTCCAAGGATGTCAGGGACAAGATTGTAGACCTACACAAGGCTGGAATGGGCTACAAGACCATCGCCAAGCAGCTTGGTGAGAAGGTGACAACAGTTGGCGTGATTATTCGCAAATGGAAGAAACACAAAAGAACTGTCAATCTCCCTCGGCCTGGGGCTCCATGCAAGATCTCACCTCATGGAGTTGCAATGATCATGAGAACGGTGAGGAATCAGCCCAGAACTACACGGGAGGATCTTGTCAATGATCTCAAGGCAGCTGGGACCATAGTCACCAAGAAAACAATTGGTAACACTACGCCGTGAAGGACTGAAATCCTGCAGTGCCCGCAAGGTCCCCCTGCTCAAGAAAGCACATATACATGCCCGTCTGAAGTTTGCCAATGAACATCTGAATGATTCAGAGGACAACTGGGTGAAAGTGTTGTGGTCAGATGAGACCAAAATGGAGCTCTTTGGCATCAACTCAACTCGCCGTGTTTGGAGGAGGAATGCTGCCATAACCCCAAGAACAGCATCCCCACCGTCAAACATGGAGGTGGAAACATTATGCTTTGGGGGTGTTTTTCTGCTAAGGGGACAGGACAACTTCACTGCATCAAAGGGACGATGGACGGGGCCATGTACCGTCAAATCTTGGGTGAGAACCTCCTTCCCTCAGCCAGGGCATTGAAAATGGGTCGTGGATGGGTATTCCAGCATGACAATGACCCAAAACACATGGCCAAGGCAACAAAGGAGTGGCTCAAGAAGAAGCACATTAAGGTCCTGGAGTGGCCTAGCCAGTCTCCAGACCTTAATCCCATAGAAAATCTGTGGAGGGAGCTGAAGGTTCGAGTTGCCAAACATCAGCCTCGAAACCTTAATGACTTAGAGTAGATCTGCAAAGAGGAGTGGGACAAAATCCCTCCTGAGATGTGTGCAAACCTGGTGGCCAACTACAAGAAACGTCTGACCTCTGTGATCGCTAACAACATTTTTGCCACCAAGTACTAAGTCATGTTTTGCAGAGGGGTCAAATACTTATTTCCCTCATTAAAATGCAAATCAATTTATAACATTTTTGACATGCGGTTTTCTGGATTTTTTTGTTGTTATTCTGTCTCTCACTGTTCAAATAAACCTACCATTAAAATTATAGACTGATCATTTCTTTGTCAGTGGGCAAACGTACAAAATCAGCAGGGGATCAAATACTTTTTTCCCTCACTGTATAGTATATGATATCAACTACTGCACTGACTGCAGTGAAACATCACCTCTGCAAGGTCTCTCAGAACAACAAAAGGTGTGATATTTCTGATCCTGACTATGATCCTGAAAAACCATATATGTCATCTTTGATTATTTTATTTGTGTCCTTGACGATAACATTAAAGAGTGTTCGCCATACGTTGTTGCCCACGGTGATGCTAACCGGGAGAGGGACGTTATCTAGATTCCTGATGACCTTTGACCTTGTCCCTTATCTAGGAGACGTGGGGGACGGGAACCCTGGGGCTTGGGGATGGGGAGGATGGTAATCTTGAGACACAATGGGGCAGGAAGGGTGACATTGGCGAGCGCACCGCTAGGTGAATCGATAAGCCATGGGCGGCACCTGTGTGTGTTATCAGTGTTATGTGCGCAATGTTAGGGTGAAGGAAGGTTCTTATCGACACCATGGTGTTTCACACCGCAGGCCACTACTGGTCCCCTGGTACTCTCCTCTTCTCCTTCTTCTTTTTTATCTTTCCTCCTAACTTACTCACAGAGATATGGCCTTTACTTTTCCTTTCCACCCCTTTGTAGCTCAACAGTTATTGAATTCATGTGGAGATTTACTTGAACAACATTATAGGACATGAAAGTCAATGGGACCTCAAAGCAGGAACCAGTGAGTCAATCCCTGTAATCAACGCTACCGCGCCCGCATGTTATCAATGTAGAACATTGATTGGATTTTTCAAAGTCATCAAAATACGCTGTTTTTAATTGAACAACGAAGATTTCAACCAAAAATCAATAGGGGGTGTTTGTAGCTTGCGTTTTCTAAGCGTTTTGAATTCTCAATGGGAAGTGTTCTAAGCGAATAACAATCACCACTGACCTTGGCTTAGAGACAGATGTGTGCGCTCGTGGGAAAACAGCTGGGTGTATGCCGGTTGAGACGCAATATGACAATGTCATCAGGTTCTGACAGCATTTCAAACTTAATTAATGGTGTGAGACAGACATCCAATAAAAGCTATTCAAACTGTCACACCTCTGTGTCACTCCATAATGTCCCAGCTGCCCCTCCTCCTCTCCTCTCTTAACCACCAGTGGAATTCCAACCAGTTTCTAACAACAGACATTTGTGCTCTGAGATAGAAAGCAAGGCTAAAGTCTTGGTAAAGAACTGGAGTTCCGTGGAGTCAGCAAGCGAGTGAGGGAGAGAGAGAGAGTAAGAGAGAGTGCGAGAGAAAGATAAATCCATGGTCTATCTGGGTATTCTGCTGGGCTGTGTCCGTCCCCAAGGATCACCATGGCAGAATACGTGACAGCACCTCTCTCCTTCCCTCCCCCTACTCTCTCCCCGTCTACTCCACCTAGCAGTCCCTCACTGGGGCTTAACTGTGAACCAACCATCCATACATCCCCTGACGGAGGAAAAACCCATTTCTCTCCCTCCGCCCTTGGCACGTTAACATTCGAAGACCTGGGGAATGGCTCCAGCCTATGCCATGCTGCTATTCAAGAAGTGACTGACTGCTAGTGATGACATAAAAGATGATGACACAGATGATGATGATGACAATGATGACAGGAGAGCACCGTTCCTCCCTTTATAAAACCTTCAGATAACTCCCAAGGACCAAAAGGTGATTTGTTTCCTGTGAAATAAATGAGATTTTCCATCCGGTTCAGTCTTAACGGCTCCTCCACTAATATCGCTGGAGTCTTTAATGTAATAGATGAAGACGTTTATTGCATTCATTTCTGATCCTGACACCAAACACATGCAATTATTCAATGTGCCAGACTCCAATTCTGCTGAGAATAGATAATGAAGTTCTCATGTGACAGAGACAGAGAGAGAAAGAGAAAGAGAAAGAGAGAGAGAGAGAAAAAGAGAAAATAGGGAAGGAGAAAATAATTATTAATAGCCAGAAATAATTGAAGACCTTGGCCTTAAATCTAACAATATTCAGCAATTGTCAGTATACAGAAGTTATTGTTTGCATTGCTACACATTAAAATTTCTCTGTGTGCATACAATGTGTGAAGTGAAGACAAAGCGACACTCATGGAACTCGGCTTACATGTTAACTAAAATTGGATTGAGTCCATGGGGCAGCAGCTGAGGACGTGTTCGTGCTAACACACGCGCACGCGCACACACACACACACACACGCACACGCACACACACACGCACACACACACGCACACACACACAATCCTTTACAATCTGCCCATTCTAATGGCTCAACATGATGCCTCCTGAGACTTCCTCTTAAGTAGAGGCCATTTCAGCATTCCAGTGTGTGTGTGTGTGTGTGTGTGTGTGTGTGTGTGTGTGTGTGTGTGTGTGTGTGTGTGTGTGTGTGTGTGTGTGGTGTGTGTGTGTGTGTGTATTTCAGCATCCCAGAGTTCTCTAACAGCCTTCTGTAATAGAACAGTCAAACCCACAGCAGTGTTATTTAACATTCAGCCAGGCCACACAGCACAGCGCCTGTTTCCACTAGGAGAGGGGAGCAAGGGGAGCAAGGGGGGCAAGGAGAAAGATAGAGGGAGAGAGAGGTAGGGAGATGAAAAGATAGATTGAGTGGCAGAGAGAGAGATAAAGAGAGAGATATAAGAGAGAAGGAATCAGGGAGGGCAGAGATAGGAGCAGGATGGGGAGAAAGAGGGACAAAGACACAGAGAAAGAGTGAGAGAGAAGAGGAGAGAGGGACAGAGAGGGGAGAGGGGGATAAAGACTGCTGTGGATGACAGGTCTCTTTCTCTGGGAGTTATGACCAGATTATATCTCTTTCTGTGCCAGATACAGTCACATCACCTTGGAGCAACAATTTAATATCAAGACAAACTAATAGGGTACTGTTGCTAATTCTTCAGGCAGTGTAGTAGGCTAGCTACTCTGGGTACATTTTAATCAGACTCGTGGTGTTCTGCCCATGATGAATGGGCATCAGCTGAACAATGTAGCAAACAATGGGCCCTTCTTTAAGACATAAACGCACGCCGGCTAATTCTTCTCCTTACTGCTCCCTCAGAGACACCCTGGTGCTGCACAGGAAATAGTTATTTTTCTTTCCTAAATTCTTTTAAAACATTCCCTGGTGGCATGAGACCATTTATAGCCAATGGTCCGGGCTATTTCCCAGGGCACTGGCTTCTTGGAACGGTTCCTGTTCACATTATTTCACCACAAAAGTCCCAGTAGCATAAAATGGACTGGTGGTGGCGATATATCTAATCTATATTCATCAGCGTAATCACCGGAAACATAACTAATGCCAATGTTAAATAACTTAGATTTTATATACAGCCATTTTATATAAAGCTAGTCTCCAGTGCCAACACAAATAATGACTTGTGCAAAGCCCCTGTGATGACAAAGTCTTAAAATGAGCATAATCACTTCCTCAGTGCAACCACAGAGCTGAGACTGCAGATTACTGCAGACATTTTGTAATGTCTTGATTCTTTTGGAATTTTTGTGAGTGTAATGTTTACTGTAAATTGTTATTGTTTTTTGTTGTTGTTTTTTTTACTTTTGCTTATTATCTAGCTCATTTGCTTTGGCAATGTAAACATGTGTTTTCCATGCCAATAAAGTCCTTAAATAGAACTGAATTGAGACAGAGAGAGAAAGAGCTCAGTCAGAGCCAGGGGCGGGCTTAGTGACTTGGAGGCCCTAGTCAGAGCCAGGGGCGGGCTTAGTGACTTGGAGGCTCTAGTCAGAGCCAGGGGCGGGCTTAGTGACTTGGAGGCCCTAGTCAGAGCCAGGGGCGGGCTTAGTGACTTGGAGGCCCTAGTCAGAGCCAGTGGCGGGCTTAGTGACTTGGAGGCCCTAGTCAGAGCCAGGGGCAGGCTTAGTGACTTGGAGGCCCCAGTCAAAGACCAGTCTGTATTACCTTTTAATGTGCCATGAACACAATCAGTCATGTTTTTATCTGATTGTCAAATAATCACTTTAAAAGTAGGCTACCTTCACACGTTCATCCACGTGACAAATAAACTTTGATTTGATTTGAAAATAATTCCAGCATCCGAACAGTGCAGTGTGCACCCTCCAACTTTCCTTCAATTCAATAGAGGCTGAAACTATCTCACCGGCAAAAGCATGCGAACTAGCGAAACGGCACCCCTCTGTCTTACTATATGTAGCCCATGTATCTGATGCTGTCTGGCCAAAACAAAGAATGACATGCCAGACAGCATCAGATAAATGGGCTACACATACTGTACATGTCCTCTGCTTAGATGACGATGGCAGTTTTATCAGCAGCACCTGCCTTTTTACTAAAGAAAGGTGTATTATATCCCCCTAGAGTCCGAGGACAAAGGGCTGGGTCGAGAACCAGTCTTCCCTAAATAGCAAAAAGGGGTGGAGACCAGATGTAAATCAGTGACGCCTCGCTACACGTCAAATCAATCAAATGCCTTGCTTGGGGGGAGCTCCGATAGTGCTCATTAAATTAGTGTTGTAGGTGCAACCGTGCATGGTGAAGATGGCCAGGAAATCGCTGATTAAAATCTCCATCAATATATGTTGATGTACTTGGATTGTGTATTGAGCACACTTCTGACAAAAGAGTTTTCCCCCCAGTTTTTCTTCCATTTTCTGCAATGTTGCAAACCAGCATACGGACCAACTCTCTGCAAAATGTGTCCTATCCAGTCAGAAAACAGTGCCGAACATAACACCTGGCACCAACGGGCATGTGGGCAAGGGTTCTTGAAAGTAACATCCAATCAAAATATTGCCGCTGGGAGCCAGAGGTCCATTCAAACTGTTTTTGGAGGTATGGCAACGTGAGACTACTACTAAGCTAACATATGGAATAGTTTTAAGATGCTCATACCAAGGATGATTTAGATATTTGATTTAGAATTTTAGGTATGAAAAATATTATTTCATGAAATATTGAATTTGGCCTTACTGCTATTAGCATATAGAAACAAATTGAATAACATATTCATACATGAAAAAACCTGTATAAAACCTGTATAAAACCTGTATAAAACCTGTACACCTGACGTGGAAATGCCCTATTCACTTCCATTCATTTTTCACCCCAGTAACCAGTTACCTAATTTGACAAACACAGCTGTAGCTCTGCCACCTTCCGCTGACATCGGTGGATATCTCTATCTTAAACACAGATTATGATGGGGATTTATTTATTGTCTTGAGCGAAGCATGGGGGGGTAGAAATTATTTGAATATTATTTAAAAAATGTATGCCCAGCTCATGAGGTCCATTGATGATGTGAGGCCTGAGGCAATTGCCTCTTCTGCCTAATGGTAAGTCCGCCAGTGGTCAGAATTAGGTTAGAGTTCTGAGAGAGAGAGCGAAGGCAGTGAGCACCAGTCCAGGCCAGTGTTATGTAAAGTCCTCAGAGAGATGCCGACCCGTGGCCTGGACCTCAGAAAGAAAGAGAGTGAGAGGAAAGAGAAGGACAGAGAGAGAGACAGAGAGAGAGACAGAGACAGAGACACAGAGACACAGAGACACAGAGAGACAGAGAGACAGAGAGAGAGAGAGAGAGAGAGAGAGAGAGAAGCAGGGAGTAATTGCCCATCACTCTTATAATCTGTGTAGGGCTAGGCAAGAATACAGGGACATGGGAGGAGGGGACATCCCCAGAGATTTAACAGAGGTAGAAAAACAGCTCTTCGCACCTTGTGTGAATCAGTTATGCTGGGCATACACTACACAACTTCTAAAATGTTAACAATTTGGACGTGGTCACATTTCATGATTTGCTTGTCCCAAATCTTTCCTTCCTTCCATCCTCAACCCCAGGACGTGGCTGCTCACATTACACAATGATTCCCTAGATGATCCTGCCCTGCGTTTCTCGGTTGTCATAGGAAAAAATGCTGACGCGCAAACAGTGAGCTGTTTTATAAGTGTGCACGTTATTATGTGCAGAAACATTTTTAAAAAGCCGGAGGCGCAGAATATGAACTTAATATGAAATAATAACGATAATATGGTTTTGGTTTCTGTCATGGTAAGACGCAGATGTAATATTGGTGGAGTTTGTTTTGCATGGCCCGGTGTCCCGGGTGGGTGGAGATTTCACTTAAAGACCAATGGAATGAGCAAACTGAGCTCATCTGGGGCACGTAAAACAAACTTGCACATTGAAGGCAGCCAGGTTCTCTCCACAGCTCCACCAATCTGTCCTCCATCACCTCGGTCCACACGGTGCGTGTAGTTGTTACTTTCCTCTTTGCCATCATTGTTTTGGTCTCACATGTTGAGTGCTCATTGGCTATTGGCAGCAGTCCTTGACCCACTCAAACTGTGCGAGTCCCGACGTATTGAACCTAGCCCAAGTTTATAAGGTTTCACCCCGATCATGAAAATGTGTCTGGGATGGCAAAAAAAGTGGGGAATTCATGGCAAAACTGTGTAGTGTACGCCCGGCATTAGTTTCAGCCTACATTTGCAGAGTGGTTCAGTTCGTTAATGCAATCCCTGGTTTGTCTGTACCATCACCGCCTTCATAAGCTGAACAGATAAGGTTATCATTAACCAAAGCAAGATCAGCAAACATTCACACTGGCTGCTGACTCCTCAGTCTCTCTACACCTTGTGTACTTGAATTTCCAACTGGAAAAGGGAAAGGCTTAGAGACCACAGGAGTTAAGCCTTATCTTTCACCAAGAACATCTCTTTAGATACCAATCTAAAGCACCGCATTGAGGGCTTGGGGGAGAAAAAAAAAATCGATGTTACTTCAACTCAAAAGAGCAAGCAAGCAGAATTTCCCTGCCAACGCATTTAACATTTACATCCTAGTGTCTACGGCCTTATCGGCTTCCTCATCAACACACGCGCGCATGCAAACACACTCACGCACACGCACACACACACATGCAGCATTGTTATACATTGGGAAAACATTCTCGAATACTTTCATCATTCTGATGTTAGTTTCTCTGTCCACAGAATAATGTGTGTTGGCTTCCTAGTAACAAACACTGGCCCAGAGGACTAGGACTACTGAGATGATAGGACAGCCCTGATGCAGTAAACATGAATACATTACAAACATTTACATCTACATTTACGTCATTTAGCAGACGCTCTTATCCAGAGCGACTTACAAATCCTATCTAATGACCATTCATAGAATAAACTACTGAACTGCATACAGTACCACCACAGTATTGTCTGTCTATGAATTCAATCCATGATACCACACAATAAACACAATAAGCATGACCATCAAATATTGTTGTATTGCACTGAAAAATGGGCCAATCATTTCACCAGCTGTTTCACTGGTTTTGAACTCACCTCATCAAAGCCACTGTCCTCTTTTTTGAAAGCTGAAAATAGAGAGAAGAAGAAAATCAGGATCACATTGACGTCTTCTGAACAGGGAACAAAAACAGTGACTACAACCACAGTGTGCACTCACTCATAACCCGCACACACACGTACACACGTACAGTACGCACACACACAGCCCTGTAATGGTGTCCTGATTTCCTATTTGTGTGATAAAGATTCATTATGCTTCCTTCATTAAGGTAGACACTCAGGCAGACAGTCCGAGGTCAATCAACATGATCTGACACTGGCAGCGTTCAGAAGAAGAGTTTGTTTGTGCTTTATTAGACAGACCTTTCAGACACTGCATCATCATTACTAGACTAGTGAATGGCTGGGAACACACCTGGGTTCACTTCAAATAGTATTTGAAATCTTTAAATATACTTTAGCTGTGCTTGATTGATTTTGCCTGGCGCAACGGAACCAATAGAATAGTCCCAAAAGTGCACACCCCACCCAAATGGCATTCTTAAGGCAGGCTTAAGCAAACGCTATAAGTAATTTTGAAAGATTTCAAATAATATTTGAACCCAGGTGTGGCAGGAAGAGAGCAACACACCACTAGCAGCCCATTGGTGTGACTGAGGAGCTCTCGTCTTCTCTCGCCACTATGACTATAATCACAGGAAGTCATAGTGATTGCATTGGACAGCAATATCCTTTGTATTTATGAAAAGGAAGGTAAACAATGCTGTGTTGCCGGTGTGATTGTTTCCTCCTTGACAGCTAGATGTACTGTATGGTACATTCAGTGCAAACCAGATCTTATCTTTAGCTTTGTTTTTAACTGTGAAAGACAAACCAATCCACATTGCCTGGGAAGAGTGCTGAAAAATGCTTTTCGGAAACATAGTTTAATAAATATCTCTTTAATTACACATTTCTCATAATGAACTCAATAATTATCTGATTGGAGGGTATCACAACTAATCTGACACAATGAGATAGGGTAAGTTACAGATGGAAGTAACACTATATTGTTTGGCCTTGATGTAAAATGACTTACTCATGTCAATGGCATTGTTTTGAGGCAGAGTCATCTAGCCGCAGAGCCATAAAATTGCATCTTTCTCATCAGAGAACAGAGACACAGAGAGGAGAGGAGAATTTCCTCAAAGTAGAAAACACAGCAGGATCATTACAACTACAGTAAATGGGGAGTCAATACACAAGAATCTGTAGCATTGTTATTTAGTTCGAACACTCCTTCACATACAAGTCTGATATATTGAACATTTCCAAAACAGAACTAAACATGGACTCGTATTCAAGAACATAAATATAAGATACTATACAGTTGAAGTCGGAAGTTTACATACACCTTAGCCAAATACATTTCAAATCTGTTTCACAAATCCTGACATTTAATCCTAGTAAAAATTCCCTGTCTTAGGTCAGATAGGATCACCGACAGGCTCCCATCCCTCAGCGGGTTCGATAGGCTCCCATGCCTCAGCTGGGTGAACAGGTCCCCGTGCCTCCACCGAGGCAACTGGGGAGGTCTCAGCCTGCTCATCAGGCTCTCATGCCTCAGCCGGTTTGTCAGATTTCTGCGCCTCAGTGGAGGCGACCGGTCCATTCCTGATCCCCGGGATAGTCCCTGTGGTTGGCGTCAGTGGAGGCGACCGGTCCATTCCTGATCCCCGGGATAGTCCCTGTGGTTGGCGTCCTGCTGCTGGAGCCGAATGCGCCGGGGAGGGGGTACTGTCATGTGTGCTCCCTCTCCGGCCTCTAGGTCACCAGGCTGCTCATTATGGCGCACACCTGTCACCATCGTTACGCGCATCGGCACATAATGACACTCACTCCATCACCTCCTTGATTACCTGACCTATTGTAATGGCTGTCGTCGCAAGAAAACCAAGATGCAGCGGAGGTTGTGGATTCATTATAAAATCTAAGAAAATGAATCACTACAAACAAAACATCAAACAGCAACGATAGCTAACAGTCCTGTCTGGTCAAAAACGAATGAGACAGAAAACAATCCCCCACAAAACCCAAAGGAAAAACCTGCTCCTTATGTGTGACTCCCAATCAACAACAATGAACTTCAGCTGTGCCTGACTGGGAGTCACACATGGCCCAAAACTAAGAAATTCCAAAAACCTAGAAAAAGAACATAGAACGCCCACCCAATGTAACACCCTGGCCTAACCAAAATAAAGAACAAAAAACCCCTCTCTATGGCCAGGGCGTTACACCTATATATGTCACTCCCTTTGGTTCCTTCCCCAGGCGTCGTTGTTTCTGTTTCAGTTTCATGTCTGTGCGTTGTTTGTGTTTCTTGTTTTGTATTATGTTTTCATTTATTTATTAAATTAATCACTTCCTGAAATTGCTTCCCGACTCCCAGCTCACACGTTACAAATTTGCAGTCTACAAATCACTTGTAATTATGTTCCGGTCCCCTGACCATCCCCTCAAGAAAAAAATCAGCCCATAGCTGAATCTAGTTGATGATCCCTGAAGTAGGCCAACAGTCTCATCCCAGCTAACCTCAGCTAAGGTCAGAAGGCTGCATTGTCATAGCGATGTACTGGAAATACACAGTAACAGTTAAAATACAAGAATAGAGTTGTGAGTTTGTAGATCCTACTGTACATGACCTTAGCACAGTTAGCAATTGATATGCAAGGTGGTAGCATAGCCTGGATAGCAAGGTAGGATAAATAGCCTACAATCTGGGTCCCACATCAAATTCCCAACTCCATTTAGCATGACATGTTACATTTTGTATGATATGTATTAACTTGAGGATGTCCATCACCCATGTCGTATGATATGTTATGAATTACAATTTCGATTATATATTACGAATTTGGTAAACATACAATGTTACAAATTAGCAAAACATATGATATGTTATGAATTCTGGCTAAGTAGCTAATGTTAGCTAGCTGGGGGAAATTAGCTGGGTTAGGGGTTAAGGTTAGGGTTAAGTTTAAGAGTTAGGTTACAGGGTTAAGGTTAGGGTTAACTAAAAGGGTTAAGGTTAGTTTTAGAGTTAGGGGAAGGGTTAGCTAACATGCTAAGTAGTTGCAAAGTAGCTAAAAAGTTGTAAGTAGTTACAAAGTTGCTAATTAGCTACCGTCCCTAGGAGGGGTGCGTCACTTGAGTGGGTTGAGTCACTGACGTGATCTTCCTGTCTGGGTTGGCGCCCCCCCTTGGGTTGTGCCGTGGCGGAGATCTTTGTGGGCTATACTCGGTCTCAGTATGGTAAGTTGGTGGTTGAAGATATATCCCTCTAGTGGTGTGGGGGCTGTGCTTTGGCAAAGTGGGTGGGGTTATATCCTGCCTGTTTGGCCCTGTCCGGGGGTATCATCGGATGGGGCCACAGTGTCTCCTGACCCCTCCTGTCTCAGCCTCCAGTATTTATGCTGCAGTAGTTTATGTGTCAGGGGGCTAGGGTCAGTCTGTTATATCTGGAGTATTTCTCCTGTCTTATCCGGTGTCCTGTGTGAATTTAAGTACGCTCTCTCTAATTCTCTCTTTCTCTCTTTCTCTCTCGGAGGACCTGAGCCCTAGGACCATGCCTTAGGACTACCTGGCATGATGAATCCTTGTTGTCCCCAGTCCACCTGGCCGTGCTGCTGCTCCAATTTCAACTGTTCTGCCTGCGGCTATGGAACCCTGACCTGTTCACTGTGATTACTATTATTTGACCATGCTGGTCATTTATGAACATTTGAACATCTTGTCCATGTTCTGTTATAATCTCCACCCGGCACAGCCAGAAGAGGCCACCCCTCATAGCCTGGTTGCTCTCTAGGTTTCTTCCTAGGTTTTGGCCTTTCTAGGGAGTTTTTCCTAGCCAACCGTGCTTCTACACCTGCATTGCTTGCTGTTTGGGGTTTTAGGCTGGGTTTCTATACAGCACTTTGATATATCAGCTGATGTATGAAGGGCTATATAAATCAATTTGATTTGAATTTGATTTGAAATTAGCTCAAATTCTAAAGTTGTCCGTGATGAGATTCGAACTCGCAACCTTTCCACCCGACCAACCAGCCTACCTTCGTTTTTTTGGCCTGAAGTAACAATATGTCTTATGTAACCATACCAAAGGTAAGATAATGTACTAACTGGGGATCCTGGATTTACGTTTACTCTGTTACTTCTAGTCTATGAGACCAGGCTGAACTATGATGTGACATTGAGTGTGAGCGTATTATTAGGACATGTATGGAAACAATAATATCTACTGGTATATAGTAAGGACGTAGCATTATGACTTGGTTACAAGAAGCCCAACTTCTCAAACTAACATGTAATGCTCTTTGTTAAACCATCCGTGAAACACAGACAGAGAGTGAGTGATCAATCAATGCCTATATAGTGCTGTGCACAACGTTGATGGCTGATGCAGATATCAGCAGCAACAGTGACCAGTACGGACAAGGACAATCCATGCAGCAGAAAAGTCAATATCGACCTTTTTTCATGCAGCCTCATATTCAAACCACATTGGCCATCCCTGTAGCTCAGTTGGTAGAGCATGGTGTTTGCAACGCCAGGGTTGTGGGTTCGATTCCCACGGGGGGCCAGCACAGAAAAAAACTGTATGCATTCACTACTGTAAGTCGCTCTGGATAAGAGCGTCTGCTAAATGACGTAAAAATGGTGAATGTTCCCTCTTCTTGTTGTATCTGATCAGTTAATTTGTGGGGAGAGAATATATAACAGTCGTCTACATAGGGAGTGATATTTGGTGAGCCTTTAATACACAAAACCATATAGACCAACACGGGGATGAGAGATGCAGTGTGTGTACCTGCTTAGATTCCTGAGTTTACGCACGCAGGCCATTTGGATAGCAAGCTTCTTCCAGTTGTACAATAAGCACATCGGCAATTCCCTGATGTTTGATACGGCAGTAATGATAACACTCAACATGAACTACCCATTTACAATATTCAACAATGTGTTGAATTACAGCAACACAATGACAGTTATTGCCGTAATGTCGTAAAAGTGATTGCCACCGCTGTTATTTTGTGTAAAGCTTTTTGTAATAGTGAAATTTAGCTATCGTCCCGACTAGTTGGAGTGGACATTATTAGAATAGTTCCCTAGGCTACAGCAGCGTTTTCCATAACCGTTAACTGCGATAGGCTATGCATTGTTGCACTATAACCGCTACAGTAGGGGTAGGCTACTTACCTATGCGACTGAAGCTCTCTGACAAAGTTCTTCGCAACTTTTTCATTTTGCCGATTTTTTCAGCAGGTTTCGAAACTGGCATCAGGTCACACATCTTAACGGTTGGATTGCAGCAGACAGTGATCTTCACAAAGCTGGAGAGGAGCACAGGGTTCAAACCAAGGAGTTCTCCGTTCTACTACGATGTCAAGAAACAGGAAACGTTTATGCTAACGCTTTTGTTTTCAAAAACACATTGGTGTATTCTTCTCAGGTTTTCTTTGTATCCAACTACATTTCTAAAGTCGGAATTTTCCACAAGATGACGAGTATGAAGCTGTAAAATAAAACATGCGCTGGCTGATATTCTCTGTTCTCTCCCTGAAACTGAATGGGTTGTTGAGTTCTTTCTTTCTCTCTCTCAGTCTCTCACTCACTCTCTGCTCTGCTCCCCTGCAATCTGGATGTCATTTTTGGGATTCTCTCTCTCCCGTCTGGGAGAGGAAAGAAAAAAACACACTCCACCAGAGCTACAAATCCCGCCCAGGATGCGCAACGATTGGCCAAATAAGAACAGGGGATTCTGTGATTTGCTATTGATCTATCAATCATGCTTTTGTGCCGCTCGAATACAAAAAATATATAAAAACTCAAGTGCGCAGGGTTCATTGCCAGGGAGTCCGCTGTTCAGATAAAAGTAACTCACAACAAGTGAAAGTGTGATGGTCTACTATACTGTGGCATTTAGCCTACCACAATTAGTTTGGCTATTGTTGATTTATCAAAAATATCTCTTAGCCAATCATGCAAATAACCTAAAAGTAACAATCATATCAAATACGATCATGAATGTCTTCCAAATATCCTTTGTTTTAAAATATTATTGGATTATTTGATCATTTCATTGTAGTGTTGGGTGTTGTGAAGGGATGTTTGGGAAGTAGGCCTAGTCCTACCAGGAAGCCGTTTATTGAAACTTTATGCAAAACAAATGTTTTATCACAGGCTCTAATGCTTTCTGAGAGGTGTCGAACTTGATATTAGGCCTACACCTGTTAAAATTATTTAGCTTAATTTTCAGTACCAAATGACAAGACGAGTCAGAGGACATACCCGTCAGCCACATACAGTATGCGCATCTCCAAATGGTTGGCTACACATGGAGTCGTACATTTATTGGATTAAGCAAACGCACAGATGGCAGTTTACATTTGATATAATTCTGCGTCAACTCCAAAGACAACTGCTTTCTCCACCTAGTCTCCCTTGGTGGTGCAAATCTCCAACGAGGACCTTGAGAGCTGCCTCAGCAGAGCCTTGCCACAGAAGTGTCGGGAACACTCTACTCAACACTGGAGAATAAAACTTGAAACAAAGCTGAGTTCAAACTGTCAATTACGTCAGAGAATGCAAGTGTATAACAGCTGTATTCTCTGATATGTCTGATGGCACTAACAAGCACTTGTTTAGCTAACAACAACAAAATATATATATATACGTACACTACTGTTCAAAAGTTCGGGGTCACTTAGAAATGCCCTTGTTTTGCAATTTTTTGTCCATTAAAATAACATCAAAATGATCAGAAATACAGTGTAGACATTGTTAATGTTGTAAATGACTATTTTAGCTGGAAATTGAATATCTACATAGGCGTACAGAGGCCCATTGTCATCAACCATCACTCCTGTGTTCCAATGGCACGTTGTGTTAGCTAATCCAAGTTTATCATTTTAAAAGGCTAATTGATCATTAGAAAACCATTTTGAAATTATGTTAGTGTCACCGATGTGAATTGGCTAGCTAGTTAGCAGGGTGTGCGCTAATAGCGGTTCAATTGGTGACGTCATTCGCTCAGAGACCTTGAAGTAGTTGTTCCCCTTGCTCTGCAAGGGCTGCGGCTTTTGTAGAGCAATGGGTAACGATGCTTCGAGGATGGCTGTTGTCGATGTGTGCAGAGGGTCCCTGGGTCGAGCCCATGTAGGGGTGAGGAGAGGGACAGAAGCTAAACTGTTACATTAGCACAGCTGAAAACTGTTGTCCTGATTAAAGAAGCAATACAACTGGCCTTCTTTAGACTAGTTGAGTATCTGGAGCATCAGCATTTGTGGGTTCGATTACAGGCTCAAAATGGCCAAAAACAAAGAACTTTCTTCTGAAACTTGTCAGTCTATTCTTGTTCTGAAAAATGAAGGCCATTACATGTGAGAAATTGCCAAGAAACTGAAGATCTGTGTGTGTACTACTCCCTTCACAGAACAGTGCAAACTGGCGCTAACCAGAATAGAAAGAGGAGTGGGAGGCCCCGGTGCACAACTGAGCAAGAGGACAAGTACATTAGAGTGTCTAGTTTGAGAAACAGATGCCTCACAAGTCCTCAACTGGCAGCTTCATTAAATAGTACCCGCAAAACAGCAGTCTCAACGTCAATAGTGAAGAGGCAACTCCGGGATGCTGGCCTTCTAGGCAGAGTTGCAAAGAAAAAGCCATATCTCAGACTGGCCAATAAAAATAAAAGTTTAAGATGGGCAAAAGAACACAGACACTGGACAGTGGATGTGGAGACCCACCGGGCCTTCACGACTGGAATTCCGACGTTATCTGCCCGAGGGAGTTGGCCCCTCCATCGCAAAGTAACCTGAACGCCCATCTGCTAACTGCGGCCCGCTAATCGTTAGCTGTCTTGAGCATATCGGCTGCTATCTGAACAGGTCTATCGAACAATCTTCTTGGGCCACTATAACTATAACTATTTTGACAATTGGATTGGTCCCCTCTACCACACGGAACCAACTAATCTACCGACGGAAACTCACGGGGTGGCTAAAAACAGACCTCCATCTTCTGCTAGCTTGCTACCCATGGCTCGGCTAGCTGTCTGAATCGCCGTGACCCCAACCAACCTCACTACTCACCAGACCCTTATGATCGCTCGGCTAAGCATGCCTCTCCTTAATGTCAATATGCCTTGTCCATTGCTGTTCTGGTTAGTGTTTATTGGCTTATTTCACTATAGAGCGTCTAGCCCTGCTCATTATACCTTATCCAACCCTTATCCACCAACACATGCGATGACATCACCTGGTTTCAATGATGTTTCTAGAGACAATATCTCTTTCATCATCACTCAATGCCTAGGTTTACCTCCACTGAATTCACATCCTACCATACCTTTGTCTGTACACTATACCTTGAATATTATATCGCCCCCAGAAACCTGCTCCTTTTACTCTCTGTTCCGGACGTCCTAGACGTCCAATTCTCATGGCTTTTAGCCGTACCCTTATCCTACTCCTCCTCTGTTCCTCTGGCGATGTAGAGGTTAATTCAGGCCCTGCAGTGCCTAGCTCCACTCCTATTCCCCAGGCGCTCTCCTTTGATGACTTCTGTAATTGTAAAATCCTTGGTTTCATGCATGTTAATATTAGAAGCCTCCTCCCTAAGTTTGTTTTATTCACTGCTTTAGCACACTCTGCCAACCCGGATGTCTTAGCCGTGTATGAATCCGGGCTTAGGAAGACCACCAATAACTCTGAAATCTCCATCCCTAAATACAACATTTTCCGACAAGATAGAACGGCCAAAGGGGGCGGTGTTGCAATCTACTGCAGAGATAGCCTGCAGAGTTCTGTCCTACTATCCAGGTCTGCACCCAAACAATTTGAACTTCTACTTTTAAAAATCCACCTCTCTAAAAACAAGTCTCTCACCGTTGCCGCCTGCTATAGACCACCCTCTGCCCCCAGCTGTGCTCTGGATACCATATGTGAACTGATTGCCCCCCATCTATCTTCAGAGCTCGTGCTGCTAGGTGACCTAAACTGTGACATACGTAACACTCCGGCCATCCTACAATCTAAGCTTGATGCCCTCAATCTCACACAAATTATCAATGAACCTACCAGGTACAACCCTAATGCCGTAAACACGGACACCCTCATAGATATCATCCTAACCAACTTGCCCTCTAAATACACCTCTGCTGCTTTCAACCAAGATGGGTCAGCGGTCAAACACCCTCCACTCATCACTATCACATGCTCCCTGAAACACTTCAGCGAGCAGGCCTTTCTAATCAACCTGGCCCGGGTATCCTGGAAGGATATCGACCTCATCCCGTCAGTAGAGGATGCCTGGTAATTAAAAAAAATGCCTTCCTCACCATCTTAAATAAGCATGCCCCATTCAAGAAATGTAGCCCTTGGTTCTCTCCAGACCTGACTGCCCTTAACCAACACAAAAACATCCTGTGGCGTTCTGCATTAGCATCGAACAGCCCCCGTGAAATGCAACTTTTTAGGGAACTTAGAAACCAATATACACGCAGTTAGAAAAGCCAAGGCTAGCTTTTTCAAGCAGAAATTTGCTTCCTGCAACACAAACTCAAAAAAGTTCTGGGACATTGTAAAGTCCACGGAGAATAAGAGCAGCTCCTCCCAGCTGCCCACTGCACTGAGGATTGGAAACTCTGTCACCACCGATAAATCCACTATAATTGAGAATTTCAATAAGCATTTTACTACGGCTGGCCATGCTTTCCACCTGGCCACCCCTACCCCGGTCAACAGCACTGCACCCCCCACAGCAACTCACCCAAGCCTTCCCCATTTCTCCTTCTCCCAAATCCAGTCAGCTGATGTTCTGAAAGAGCTGCAAAATCTGGACCCCACAAATCAGCCGGGCAAGACAATCTGGACCCTTTCTTTCTAAAATGATCTGCCAAAATCATTGCAACCCCTATTGCTAGCCTGTTCAACCTCTCTTTCGTGTCGTCTGAGATTCCCAAAGATTGGAAAGCAGCTGCGGTCACTCAGCTGGGGACACTCTTGACCCAAACTGCTACAGACCTATATCTATCCTACCCTGCCTTTCCAAGGTATTCGAAAGCCAAGTTAACAAACAGATCATCGACCATTTCGAATCCCACCGTACCTTCTCCGCTATGCAATCTGGTTTCAGAGCTGGTCATGGGTGCACCTCAGCCAAGCTCAAGGTCCTAAACGTTATCTTAACCGCCATCGATAAGAAACAGTACTGTGCAGCCGTATTCATTGACCTGGCCAAAGCTTTCGACTCTGTCAATCACCACATCCTTATCGGCAGACTCAACAGCCTTGGTTTCTCAAATGATTGCCTCGACTGGTTCACAAACTACTTCTCCGACAGAGTTCAGTGTGCCAAATCTGAGGGCCTGTTGTCCGGGCCTCTGGCAGTCTCTATGGGGGTGCCACAGGGTTCAATTCTTGGGCCGACTCTCTTCTCTGTATATATCAATGATGTCGCTCTTGCTGCTGGTGAGTCTCTGATCCACCTCTACGCAGACGACACCATTCTGTATACTTCTGGCCCTTCCTTGGACACTGTGTTAACAACCCTCCAGACAAGCTTCAATGCCATACAACTCTCCTTCCGTGGCCTACAACTGCTCTTAAATACAAGTAAAACTAAATGCATGCTCTTCAACCGATTGCTGCCTTCACCTGCCCGCCCGTCCAGCATCACTACTCTGGACGGTTCTGACTTAGAATATGTGGACAACTACAAATACCTAGGTGTCTGGTTAGACTGTAAACTCTCCTTCCAGACTCACATAAAACATATCCAGTCCAAAGTTAAATCTAGAATTGGCTTCCTATTTCGCAACAAAGCATCCTTCACTCATGCTGCCAAACATACCCTCGTAAATCTGACCATCTTACCGATCCTGACCATCTTAGCCTCCAACACCCTACTCAACAAATTGGATGCAGTCTATCACAGTGCCATCCGTTTTGTCAACAAAGCCCCATATACTACCCACCACTGCGACCTGTACGCTCTCGTTGGCTGGCCTTCGCTTCATACTCATCGCTAAACCCACTGGCTCCAGGTCATCTACAAGACCCTGCTAGGTAAAGTCCCGCCTTATCTCTGCTCGCTGGTCACCATAGCTGCACCCACCCATAGCACACGTTCCAGCAGGTATATCTCACTTGTCACCCCCAAAGCCAATTCCTCTTTTGGCCACCTCTCCTTCCAGTTCTCTGCTGCCAATGACTGGAACAAACTACAAAAATCTCTGCAACTGGAAACACTTATCTGCCTCACTAGCTTTAAGCACCAGCTGTCAGAGCAGCTCACAGATCACTGCACCTGTACATAGCCCATCTATAAATAGCCCAAACAACTACCTCTTCCCCTACTGTATTTATTTATTTATTTTGCTCCTTTGCACCCCAGTATTTCTACTTTGCACACTCATCTACTGTCAAATCTACCATTCCAGTGTTTTAATTGCTATATTGTATTTACTTCGCCACCATGGTCTATTTATTGCCTTTACCTCCCTTATCTCACCTCATTTGCCCACATTGTATATAGACTTATTTTTCTACTGTATTATTGACTGTATGTATGTTTGTTTTACTCCATGTGTAATTCTGTGTTGTTATATGTGTCGAACTGCTTTGCTTTATCTTGGCCAGGTTGCAGTTGTAAATGAGAACATGTTCTCAACTCGCCTACCTGGTTAAATAAAGGTGAAATAAAAAGAAAAGAAAAAAAGAAAAAAGAAACAAATATTATGGCAAGAACAGCTCAAATTAGCAAAGAGAAACAACAGTCCATTACTTTAAGACATGAAAGTCAGTCAATGCGGAACATTTCAAGTACTTTGAAAGTTTCTTCAAGTGCAGTTGCAAAAACCATCAAGCGCTATGATGAAACTGGCTCTCATGAGGAAAGGAAGGAAAGGAAGACCCAGAGTTACCTCTGCTGCAGAGGATACGTTCATTAGAGTTAACAGCACTTCAGATTGCAGCCCTAATACATGCTTCACAGAGTTCAAGTTAAAGACACATCCCAACATCAACTGTTCAGAGGAGACATGAATCAGGCCTTCATGGTCAAATTGTTGCAAAGAAACCACTACTAAAGGACACCAATAATAAGAAGAGACTTGCTTGGGCCAAAAAACACGAGCAATGGACATTAGACCGGTGGAAATCTGTCCTTTGGTCTGATGAGTTCAAATTTGAGATTTTTGATTTCAACCGCCATGTCTTTGTGAAACGCATAGTAGGTGAACGGATGATCTCCGCATGTGTGGTTGCCACCGTGAAGCATGGAGGAGGAGGTGGGATGGTGTGGGGGTGCCTTGCTAGTGACACTGTCAGAGATTTATTTAGAATTCAAGGCACACTTAACCAGCATTAACTACCACAGCATTCTGCAGCGATACGTACGCCATCCCATCTGGTTTGCTCTTAGTGGGACTATTATTTGTTTTTCAACAGGACAATGACCCAAATCACACCTCCAGGCTGTGTAAGGGCTATTTAGCCAAAGAGAGTGATGGAGTGCTGCATCAGATGACCTGGCCTCCACAATCACCCAACCTCAACCCAATTGAGATGGTTTGGGATGAGTTGGACCGCAGAGTGAAGGGAAAGCAGCCAACAAGTGCTCAGCATATGTGGGATCTCCTTCAAGCATTCCTCATGAAGCTGGTTGAGAGAATGCCAAGAGTGTGCAAAGCTGTCATCAAGACAAAGAGTGGCTATTTTGAAGAATCTCACATTTTAAATATATTTTGATTTGTTTAACACTTTTTTGGTTACTACATGATTCTATATGTGTTATTTCATAGTTTCTATGTCTTCACTATCATTCTACAATGTAAAAACTTTTGACTGGTACTGTAAATATATATTTTTTTGCATGTTATTTTGGCATTAATACGTGTCACATATGAGTTTCAAACAATTAAAAAAATATATTTTGAGTTAATAAAGCCGCATACAAACATGGTCTCTTTTTTGCTTTCTTGGGTAAGGCAGCTCCAAAATGCAGGTAATTCAGCCTAGCTCAGTGCTTTCTGTGGTGGAGGGGCAGCTAGTGGAAAGTACAGAGCTTAGACGTTGATAATCTTCTCTAGTTTCTAGTTTTTTGGCTCAGTGTTCTGTCACTCATGGGGACACTACGTCACCGCAGAATCTAGAGGGAGAGCTAGGCAGTTCAAGCCCCCTTGGGTGCAGCCATAGATTTACATTAGAAGTGCCCATCCAAGAAGGCTCAAGGTCATTGGCCACAAATAAAATAATGTCAAATCACGTTATATCTACCGCAGCTTTGATTGGACTGATCATGTCAACATCATACTTTCAAAATCTTAGCTAGCAAGCTAGATAAGCAGTCATCATCATGAATCACGACGCCAATTTACTGGCAAATCCTTTTCAATACTTGTCATATGAAGAGAAATTATAGATAAAACGCAATGGTGCTCATCGCCATTGGACATAAACATTACATAAGTTGGAAATCCCAAATTGGTTTGCGAGTGGTTTGGAAGGAATCAGTGGCTAAATGCAAGCATCGCAAAGCAATCACTGTTTTGATTCCCCTGCCTGCTATTCAGTGGAGAGGGTGTGTGGTCCATGTCTGGGTTTTAGTGTCTCTTTTCCAAGCTTAAAAGGATAAACATTCTCACCCAACACCATGGGCCAGAAAAGGTTGAATAGATTGGCCATGCTGTCAATCTTGCATGACTTCTGGCGCTTTCAAAACAACTGGAAACTTGGAACTGGTAAATCTCAGACTTCAGTGAGTTCAAGACAATTGGGAATTTGGAAAAGAATTTGCTCCGACTGGGAAAATACGTTTTGAATGGTAATCCAACTCGGAATTTCAAGTCAGGAACTCGGGCCACATTCTAGAGCTCCGACCTAAAGATCAAGGAGGCCATGATTCAAACTTGTTTTTTTCAGAGTTCCCAGTTGTCTTGAAAGCACCATAAATCCAGAGAATGTCAGACTTTGATAACAAAGTTTCATGAAAGAATTTGCCCACAAGAAGGATCGCTGCCCCACCTTCCTGTTCAAGTGAGCACAGCACAACATGGTTAAGTCCTAAAATGTCTTGTATGGTGCTGCATAAATGATGTAATATGCCAGAGAGATATGTATACTGTAGCAAAGAAAGCAATATTAAGTGTATGTTTTGTATTAAGCTGTTAGAAGCCCACGTGCCTCACCCTAATAATGTGGTCCTTTTCCCCCTCATAACTTAGCATACTGTTCTGACTTGGTGGTGCATATGTAGCCTATAGACTGTTTTAGATCAATTGTATTTTACATTTTTTATTTAACCTTTATTTAACTAGGCAAGTCAGTTAAGAACAAATTCTTATTTACAATGATGGCCTACCAAAAGGTAAAAGGCCTCCTGCAGGGACGGGGGCTTTGGATTAAGAAGTAAAAAATAAATACAATATAAATATAGGACAAAACACACATCACAACAAGAGAGACAACACAACACTACATAAAGAGAGACCTAAGACAACAACATAGCAAGGCAGCAACACATGACAACACAGCATGGTAGAAACACAACATAACAACAACATGGTAGCAACACATGGTAGCAGCATAAAACATGGTACAAACATTATTGGGCACAGACAACAGCACAAAGGGCAAGAAGGTAGAGACAACAATACATCACACAAAGCATGGGAAACATGCTAGGAATGTGGAGGGGTTTGTCAAGGCCATGTTGTTTTAATGTACACATACATTCCTCCAGGGAAGGCAGGGTGTCCACTGTCCTGTCCAAATCTGAGCACCTACATGGTTCTGTCGTTTTTATGACTCAATGGGTTTCATTGTTCAATGAGAAATTCTTCAATACAATTAAACATGATTGTAAAGTATAGCCTGCTCCCAGATCTGTTGGTGTTCTTGCCAACTCCATTGTTGTCATTGTCATGTTTGGAGTTTGCATTACGGCACAAACAGACTGGCATGATGGCATTGTAAAGTATGCTATGTATTCCAAATCAATTATGACAGGCTGTCCTGTCTGGGCCGGCCCTGTACATGTGAAAGGGAAATCCTTTGAGGTGTTCTTATTCAATGTGTAACCCATATGAGACAACCAATGAGTCTATTACACAATTCCACTATAAACAGGTGCACAGCATGTCTGCCCAAGAACCTCTTTATAACTGTTCAATAAAACCAATAAAAGTGATGAGCCTCAGATGAAATGATATGTCCTTTAATCTGCCTTGGACCACTCCACACCTTAAAGTGTTTCATAATCACCTGATTTGACTTCTCCTGCTCAGTACTTTCACCTTTTAAAAACGTCTGGTCTAGGTGTTGTCTGCATTGCAAATGATGGAACTAAAGACAAGCTTTTCAGGAGATTTGCATGTCAAATAGGCTGTGCCTGTCCTTGTAGATTCAGACTGCACACGTGCAGAAGTCGCAACAACAAATCATCGACTAGCATTAGAATTAGATTCCATTTAGATAGCAGTTTTGCCACTAGCCTAACCAAGTGCACTCTCATATTTGAGGTTATGGCGGCGGATGAATGGCACAACACAATGGGCCTCAGAATCTCATCACGGTATCTCGATAAAATGCAAATTTGATCATTGTGTGCAGCTTATACCTGCCCAAATTTGTACACAGAGAGAAATACGCTTTTTGTGCATATGGAACATTTCTGGGATCTTTTATTTCAGCTCATTAAACATGGGACCAACACTTCACGTTACATTTTTATTTTTGTTCAGTGTAGCATTAGCGCAATGACTGGAATTCTATGGGTATCTGCTAGCATGCTTGTGAAACTACCTCCAACTTCCTTCATACCGGACACAGACATAAAAATGGTATCTACGAGTTCATCTGACTCAGCAGTAGATATAGGGCATCATTGTCTAAATTCCGAAGTATCCCTTTAACGACCAAACTTTCCATAGTAGCACTGCCATTAAGATGTTGAATGTCCATACAGGGCAGTAAATGTGTCATTATAAGGACTGGCAACCCCATCCAGACATCTGGTAGATTGGGGTGTGGTTACGAATGGGTGTGGTTACGAATAAGAAGGGGTGGAGAGGCTGATGAGGTTCACTACATGACCAAAAGTATGCTGTGTGTCAAAAATCTAATTCCAAAATCATGGGCATTAATATGGGGTTGGTCCCCCATTTGCTGCTATAACAGCCTCCACTCTTCTGGGAAGACATTCCACTAGACGTTGAAACATTTCTGCGGGGATTTGCTTCCCGTCAGCCACAAGAGCATTTGTGAGGTCGGGTGCTTGCTTCCTTTCAGCCACAATAGCATTAGTGAGGCCTAATTGCCCACTGATGTTGGGCAATTAGGCCTGGCTCGCAGTCGGCGTTCTAATTCATCCCAAAGGTGTTCGATGGGGTTGATGTCAGAACTCTGTGCAAGCCAATCAAGTTCTTCCACATCAATCTTGATGAACCATTTCTGTATGGACCTTGCTTTGTGCGTGGGGGCATTGTCATGCTGAAACAGGAAAGGGCCTTCCCCAAACTGTTGCCACAAAGTTGGAAGCACAGAAACGTCTAGAATGTCATTGTATGCTGTAGCATTAAGATTTCCCTTCACTAAAACTAAGGGGCCTAGCCCGAACCATGAAAAACAGCCCAGACCATTATTCCTCCTACACCAAACTTTACAGTTGTCACTAAGCATTCAGGTAGGTAGCGTTCGCCTGGCATCTGCCAAACCCAGATTCATCCTTCCGGGCTGCCAGATGGTAAAGAGTGATTCATCATGCCAGACAATGCGTTTCCACTTCTTTAGAGTCCAATGGCGGTGAGCTTTAAACCACTCCAGACGACGCTTGGCATTGAGTATGGTGATCTTAGGCTTGTTACGTCCTTAAAATGTTAAACATTTTACTTTAAAATAAAACATTTATTAGGAAATGTATCAGATTGAGCATAATTATCTTGGTTTATGAAATATATACAAAGCGCAAACGTACTCACAGATATTACAGTAGTTTAAAACAAAGGCTCTTTAAATCAGATTTCACAAAAATACAAAGACAATGTGCAGAAAGTTAAGAAGCTCCACACTCAGTGCCACGTCTCCAACAGCAAACTAAATATTACAGACTTCCTCAAACTTCTTAATCGTGTGACAAACATAACATTCTCAAACTGTAAATAATTTTCAATCAGAACCTAAAATGAATGAATAAAAACTGCATTTAATAATTATAGGCAAAGGTTTTGATTTAGATGAATCATGATGATAGACCGGTCTTGATATATAGGTGTGTGTGTGTGTGTGTCTGCTCTCTAAGCTAAAACAGTCAGCAGGACAGGATGATAGTCGGCCAAGAGGATGGAGTAGAGCAGGGCCATCTGAACAACTCTTCTCTTCACTCTCACACAGGTTTCTGCTTTACTCATTTTCAAACTTGCTGTATGGGTGGTCAGAGTCAGGGACAAGACCTGTAAAAACAAATACAGAGAGAGAGAGAGAGAGAGAGAGAAATAAAAAGGAAAGATGGGGAACATTGAAAAACAGTTATTAGAAGCTGCTGCGTTATGACTGGGCTGTGTAGGGGTTGTACAGAGGCTGTCTAGAGCATAGAGATCCTATTAAATTACTAGAGACATTAACCCTCAAAGTTCCAGAATGTGGTCAAAATGACAACCATATATTGGTCAGGGAAAAATCCAAACAAGTCTAATTGGAATGAATGGCAGTAGAGGCATAATCCTGATATGTGATATCAGAAATTGTGTTATAGAATTGTCTCCTTAAAATAGTCAATTATAAAGACAGTTTATATTGGGATTCATACAAATGTTATGTTTAAATAGACTCTAAAATATATGCAAACAGACCATAAATGTCAAATGTTTTGTTATCTTAGAAAACTATGATATTTGTATTTATCTAGGCAAGTCAGTTAAGAACAAATTCTTATTTACAATGACGGCCTACCCCGGCCAAACCTGGGCGACGCTGGTTTGGGGGACCATATGGGACTCCCAATCACGGCCGGATGTGATACAGCCTGGATTCGAACCAGGGACTGTAGTGATGCCTCTTGGACTGAGATGCAGTGCCTTAAACCGCTGCGCCACTCGGGAGCCCTAATGATACAATCAGTACTTGTTGCATTTACAACTTGTCTAAGTCCTATCATCAACTGATTTCAGAAAGTGCATGGCTGTGGATTGACTGCATTGTTTGAATGGAATGTTGGCAAATTGGTAGTTAAGTTAAAACCCTAATGGAATCATTCCTCTAAAACGGCCTGGCTAGCCAGCTAACTAACATACATACAGTGCAGATCAATTCTTCAAATTCATTATTTTACACAATATCTTATCACAGCACTGGCAAACCATGGTGACCAACTCCCTGACAAAATGGCTAACATTCTTCCCATCATAAGAAGGTTCATGTCCATCATAGTATTCTATAGTGGGATCCAAAATTACTGGCACCCCTGACTGACAATGCACAAACAATACTTACAAAAATAAACAATAAAATTATAGAGAAACTCAAAATACCAACATATGAGAAATACTGTACTTCATTAATGTTTCAATGGAACTCAGTGCAACCACCTCTGGCAGGGATAACAGCATGGTCTTTCCTGTAATGTTTGACAAGGTTAAGGAACACATTTGGAGGGATTTTGGACCATTCCTCTATGCAGATCCTTTCAAGATCCTTCACATTCTTTGGTTGGCGCTTATCAACTGCCCTCTTCAACTCAGCCCACAGGTTTTCGATTGGATTGAGGTCCGGCGACTGAGATAGCCATGGCAGAACATTGATTGTGTTGTCACAGAAGCATTTGTGTGTGGATCTTGAGGTCTGTTTTGGGTCATTGTCCTGTTGGAAAGTCCACAGACAGCCAAGTCCCAGCCTTCTGGCAGAGGCAACCAGATTGTCAGCCAAAATTGCCAGGTACTTGGTGGAATTCATTATGCCATCAATCTTAACCAGTGCCTCTGGACCTCAGCCCCAAAACATCACTGACCCCCCTCCATATTTCACCGTAGGTATGAGGTGCCTCTCCTTGTATGCATCTCTGTTTCGACACCAAACATGCTGATGCTGTATCTGACCAAAACGTTCAATTTTGGTCTCATCTGACCAGAGCACCTTCTTCCAGTCATAATTTAAATGGCGTTTGGCAAACTCCAAGCGCTTGTGTCTGTGTCTTGGGGTCAGAAAGGGCTTTCTTCTGACAACCCTTCCAAAGAGCCTGTGGTTGTGGAGGTGGCGTCTGATGGTGCTTTTTGAAACCTGGTGACCCCAAGACGCCACCAAGGCCTGCAATTCTTTCACAGTGATTCTTGGGGATTGTGTTGCTTCTCTCACCATCCTCCTCCCTATCCTGGGGGGCAAATGCATTTGCATCCTCTACCCATGAGGTTTTCAACTGTTCCATATCTTTATATTTTTTCAATAATTGCCCTGACAGCGCTCAGTGGTATAGTCAATCGTTTGTGGATCTTCTTGTTGCCATTACCAGATTTATGAAGGTCTACGACCATCTGTCCCTTTTGAACTGCCAGTTCTTTTCTTTATGGTGTTGGATGACAAAGGGATATTGCATGCGTGTTACCTAATTTTTATACCCTAGTGAAAAAGGAAGTGATGTAATGACTCAATAGTTCCTTAACACTTAGATAAACTTAAATAAGTGGAATTTAATTCCTGGTTTAAATTTGGTAGATGTTATTTACAATAATATTAATTGTGAAACCTTGAGTTGGAGGACATTGATATTTAAACATTCCATTTAAACATTAATAAAGTACAGTATTTTTCACATGTTTGTATTTTGAGTTTCTCCATAATTATAGTGTTTATATATTTTTAAGTATTGTTTGTGCATTGCCAGTCAGGGGTGCCAGTAATTTTGGAGCCCACTGTATATAGTTACATTTTCTAGGGGTGGTACAGAGGCTGCCGAGTGGGGTGGTACAGCGGCTGCCGAGTGGGGTGGTACAGCGGCTGCCGAGTGGGGTGGTACGGAGGCTGCCGAGTGGGGTGGTACAGAGGCTGCCGAGTGGGGTGGTACAGAGGCTGCCGAGTGGGGTGGTACAGAGGCTGCCGAGTGGGGTGGTACAGAGGCTGCCGAGTGGGGTGGTACAGAGGCTGCCGAGTGGGGTGGTACAGAGGCTGCCGAGTGGGGTGGTACAGAGGCTGCCGAGTGGGGTGGTACAGAGGCTGCCGAGTGGGTGGTACAGAGGCTGCCGAGTGGGGTGGTACAGAGGCTGCCGAGTGGGGTGGTACAGAGGCTGCCGAGTGGGGTGGTACAGAGGCTGCCGAGTGGGGTGGTACAGAGGCTGCCAGAGTGGGGTGGTACAGAGGCTGCCGAGTGGGGTGGTACAGAGGCTGCCGAGTGGGGTGGTACAGAGGCTGTCGAGATGATGGGAATGTGGTGCAGGTCACTAGGTGTTGTTTGATCTCTGAGGATTTACTGGGTGAAAGGCGCACACACACACACAGACACACACAGCTTGTTTGAGTAGCAGACAAATGCCAAGCGGTCCCTAATGAACATCGACTTCAGTAAGCAGGGGGCATGTGAAGGAGACCACCATCCATCACTCTGTCATGTTGTCCATAAAGAAATTCACAATTGATGTGGAACTGCAAGCAATACCAGAGACATTAACACATACCTCGAGACCGTGAAGGCAATGTATGGAAAGATCTCAAACTTGACAACACATCAGTAACAGAGAAATATTCACTAGGAATAGTCACTTTTCAGAGAGCTTTAGAGTTATGCTACCCCCCTCTCACACTTAACCAGAAGCAGATGTCTTCATATACACCACCCCTCTCTTCAGTCCCAGGGTCAGAGGCCTAGCATAGAGCAGAGGTTATAGTATCAGACCCCAGAGACACTCTGCCCTGCTTGTCTCATAACTCCCATAACTCATATAGACTGACTAAGGACTGAAAAATGCCGGTGAATTTCCCAAAAATCCTAGGTTTTCCAAAAACCTCAGTTGGATAATTCCTGGAATAAGGAGGGAATAAGCAGGAAGTCCGGACATCCCACCCGCATTTCGGTCAACCCTGGGACTGACTGCAGTGCTCATATCTCCCATCATTCCTATTCACCCCAGGGAGCCCTCTGCCCTACAGACTGCTGCTCATTCCTAGTCACCTCACCTCTCTGCTCCCCCCACTCTCCTACACTGTTCGGCATACTGAATACACCAGCTAACCGAGCCTTACGGGTTGTTACAGTATTCAGAATCAAGATATTACCTGTGTTTCTGTATCAATGTTTCAACATAGGGAACTGTGTGTGTTGTGCTGACCTGTACTAACATGCAGATGTTAATGAGATGCCCAGTATCTGACATCCAAAGTGTGATGCATCGTGTTAGAATTGATTTCGAGGGACTTGAGGTAGAGTAACCAATATGTGGGCTGCGTGGGCTTGCTTTGGGACACGTTCACTACGCTGAATAATGCATTAATGTGACCGAGGATGGAAATTCAATAAGCAACACCCTAGAAAATATGGAAATGGACGGCCCTATGGATAGAGGACAATGAATGCTGAATGCTCATCCCATCACACCCATGTAAAGTACATCAGGCCACAGAACAGTAAGAGGCTTGTAAATGTACAGTCTCAGAAGACTTTCATATCAGGTGAAGTAGAGCAAGGTCATTGGGTCAGATTATATAAGGAAGTGTATCTTGGGTCTAATTGCATAAGAGGTTAGAGGGAGTCCTTGGTTCATATTAGATACAAGATAAGTTGCTGGTAAAAAGTTGAGACATACCATTGTATACATTTATGTAGTTCTGTCCTTGAGCTGTTCTGTGTCACGTTTCATGTTGTGTGTGGACCCCAGGAAGAGTAGCTGATGCTATGGCAACAGTTAATGTGGATCCTAATATAATAGCTAAAATAATGACATTTAACTTCTATACAAGTAGAGAGGGAGATACGTACCATACTTCTTGCGGATGTCATCATGCCTCACCTTCCTCTCCACCTTCCTGTCAGAGTAGAGGACAATGCTAGTCATGCTCTATCACACAGTAACAAGACAATAAGCAACACTGGAACATGTAATAACCCGCTAACAGAAGAACACAGCGCAGGATAATGAACAGTAGGAAATGAAGGATTTATAAAGTCTTCTCAGTCAGTACTTCTGGGTAATGTAGGATTTATAAAGTCTTCTCAGTCAGTAATTCTGGGTAATGAAGGAGATTGTGAATACAAGCCTCATACTTTATAAACCACCAGTCAGTGAGCACTGTTACATGCACACAATTACTCGATTATTGTGGATAGTCAGATTAATATAATAGTTTGTTTAAAACGTTGACATGTTTTGCAAGAAGAACGATTTCCCAAATAATCCTGTTTACATGGACATGTCTGAACGGGACTTTGATAAATGCAGAAAATCGCCAATCAAAATTAAAATTCTACCACAGCGATCATGTTATTTTTTCGAAGCCTATTTGATTCTGAGTTAGGACGTATAAAGTTTGTGTGTGAAAATGAATTCTAAGATGCATACTTTCAGTTTTTCCAAACTCACTTCACTCGGCATAAGAGGGAGGCTGTGCTACCGGTGCTGGCAAATGTGCAGATCAGTTACACTGCTGGAACACGGATTAAACTGTTTACATGTCCTAATAATTCCAGAGATTGCTCAGAAAACCAGGATTTATAATCTGCGCATGCTTACATCGATTTAGACCGTACGCTGATTAAGCTAAGCAGACTAAGGTGTTTACATGACTATTGCCATACTTGGCCTACTGCCATAATCACTTTAATATCCAATTATTATTGTGCATGTAAACGTACTCGGTCAGTGGGTGTTTCTGCTAAACTTGTTACATGTTGTTTCACACTGCCGCTTTTAGCACCTCATCTTTCTCACCAGTGACACTTCACAGTCCCTGCACCATACACCCCAGCCTCCTCAGAGGAGCCCCGCTTAATGGAAGAACTTTGCCCAGGCTGCAAATACCTTATCAAGTCAACTAACGGACTGCAGTTGCAGAGATATCAAATATGGCTGTCAAAAGCAATCAATAACAAAAGTAGCATCTATATCTGTCCTCTACAAACACAAAGTTGACTCCAGCCTCCATCTTGCTGAACGAAGCTGCCATGCCTTAAAGTGGCAGCATTAAGCCTTTAGACATCTGACATAATTTAAGGCAGCTTTAGTGTCATTGTTTACCTCCCCATGGCCCCTGATTGAGGCTCGTAAACAACAAGACGCTGTGTTTTACACCGGCATGGCCAGCAGTAGGTGAAATACGAGCACAGGGCAGGCTGAGGAGCCTGCCACCCAGCCATCACTCTAACTTTATGGGGGACACAAAGGAGGCAGGGAGGGGAGGTGGTTGTGATTGTTTTGTTGGCCCCTCCAGGGACGTAAATTCACTGGGTCCCCAGTGGCAGTCCCACACAAAGAACAGACAGTGTAAATCAGTCTGGGCTCTTTAATGCAAGGTAGTGATCTGGGGAGCAGCAATCAGAGGAGGCAGGCAGGCTGACAACACAGGGAGCAGAGAGGAGCAGAGGCTGTCCTGACCACCATCTGTCTCCCCCCCTCCCTCTCAGCCGACTGACTCCAACATAACCATGCACGAAGGCAACAAGTGGGAGGGGAGGAGGGAGGGTGAGCAACCGGAAGAAAATGAAAAAGAGCGAGAGGGATGAATACAATCTCAAAGACTCAAGTGCACTCTTTCTAAACTCGCTCTCTACCGCTGTCTTAGACCTCTCTAAACCCCTTGGTTTGGTAGGGAGTCAGGACAAACTTAACCTAAACCCTGTGTTATTTCAATGGGACATTCTCCAACATAGAGATACAGTAAGAGTCAGTGGAGTTTGGATGGTGGGGATGTGATGTGGTAACTTATGTCTGTTTAGTTGTTCTGTAGAACGATCCCCATCTGTGGCTCAGATGACAGAGGGCCCAGAGCTCTTAGCTGTGTCCTAACCTCTCCATCTGCAGACTCTGGGGACGTGCTGTAATCTCTCTAGAGGCTCCCTCCTCTCCCATGGTGCATAAAACAGGCCTGGGTCCTCTCTGTTCCCACCAGAACAGCAACACTGTCTATGTAGGTCAGTACACTAACACAGACTATAGTGGTTTGATCCACATCAGGAACTGACTGAGTGAGTCTACTCTACATTCCCTGGCTTGATAGAAGAAAGGTTCAGAGGCTGATTTAATTCAGAAACACACAGTGAGCCAAGACTCCCCAGTACACCAGATGACAAACTTACTGTTACCGACAGTCTTTCTGCATGACTGACTGCTCACCACGTTAAACAACACATCGGGATATCCTCGGTGGACGACAGGCGGGAAACAATTGAAAGAAAGGCTGAAACATTTATGTAAGGGGGGTTCCAGACCAGCTTTAGTACACCGTGATTCAGTGTAGGAGGAAGTGTGGCTCAGAATCCCATTACTACCACTACACTACAAGATGTAGTAGCATGTTCTATACCCACCACACACTTATGACCTCATTATCAGCTGCTTAGGACTAAGAGCTGGAGTCAGTGATTACAATCCTCTCGGTTGGTGTTTGGACACACACACATACACTTCTCCTGGGGACGGTTCTGCTTGAAGGGGAACAGCTCACCAACTGTTCAAATCCCCAACCCTGACAGAGAAAGTCTCTATAGATCTCCAGCAGCAGAGTAGAGAAAACTGAATCTGACCAGGTAGCTGTGGGAAGTGCTTTCCATCATTGAAACGGATACAAGCACCCCCCCAAAAATCTAAGCAACTAACAGTGTGGGCTCACACAAATCATTGTGTTGATAAAATGGGGCCTCTTTTAGTAGTGGTTTGAAAGCCAGTGTGAAGCAGAGGGTGCGATAACTAATGAATCCTTACCGTTCATCAGCACGCTGTCTGATCTCCTCTCTCCTCCTGACAAACCTCTCCTCATCTCTGTCTGGCCTGGTGAGACACAGACACAGGCAGCGTTACAATCACCTTGAAACATCACGTTTACAGACAGAGACACAGCAGCACAGATTGGTCTGAGAACACACTTTCCTTGTACAGTATATGATATACTTTGTCTCCGAGTGGAAATGAGACTTGGATAGTATTTCTTGTCAACAATAACACTGCAAGATCTGTTGTATAGAACAGCTGTTGCTCTTCACTTTGCATACATGCTACCAACAAGAAGTAATCCTGTATGCTGTTAATCTGCTGTTGTGGAAGCTTGGAAAGGGGAGAGGTTCTGACAGGTGAGAGGTTCTGCTGGGGAAACGAGAGGTGTCATCTTTGTTAATTGGATGTAATCTTAAAATGGAACAAATAATTTTGCCAATATATGCAGAGGCATTCCAATGATTGGGAGGTGAGAAATATGAACTGTGTGAGCGTGTCTGTGGAATTTCATTTGGGACAGACATGTTGCTTCATCTTCACGGCCTTCATGTTTAGTTAGGATAGATGATTGAGATGCACAGAGCGGGTGCAGTTAAAATGGCTGCCAATCAGAGTGTCAGGCCAGCAAGCACTTGATCGACATGCCGTTTTAAAACATTCCGCTATGTAGTGACAGTTTCTTATTCCTCCCTCCTAGAATCGCATAACAAGCAGGACAGGATCACCATCCAGGACTGCACCTACCTGTTTTAATAAAAGGGTATAACCACTGTACATGGATGGTGCACGTGAAGAGATTTGCATTTTGAATAATTTCATGTTGGATGTAACAAAGAATATGAGTAATATCAGCACATTTATGAGGAGTCTGATATGGTTAGAGTGGAGGTTTTCCTAGGATAATGATCAAGACTGACTGATAAAGCCCTTGCCATTCTTTGCAAGTATCCCTTAATATTAGGTGAGACAGGGCAATTCTGTGACATCACTTCCTGTATTACCCTGATTGACGTTTCTTGCAGCAACAGCAGCAGCAGCAACAGACTGCAATGCTGATGATGATGGTCCCGCCTAACACTGCCATGGCAATGATCAGAGCCTCGAAGTTCACTGGAACAGAGAACAGGTCAAAGGTCAAGATACGAACAAATAACAACATGCTTCAAGTTTATTCGATTTTTAAGTGAATTTCACACACATTCACAACACTATCCTTTATCAAGGATGAAGAGAACAATTAATTATTCATGTGATGCAGCATTTATTCTATCATAATGTAGGTATATGACTAATAAACGCATGAGGAATCAAACAGATTCAAATGAGGGGTGCACAGACTGCACTGATGTTGATTGGTAGAGAAAGTCAGATATGCAGTATTATTTAATTAGCCTGAGCAGTACCAGCCTGTGATTGAGTGATATGAAAAGCTCAGCTTGGGACTCAGACCACTATTCCACAATGCACCTTTCTTAGACATTACTGCCACCTGCTGGTGTGTTTTTGAAATTACAAGTGGGGTTTTATGTCAAGATTTTTGTACTTCCTCGATTTAGTTTGGACAAAATAAATGTTGGTCAAGAATTGTTGCATAATATTCTTCTTACCTTTGGTTTTTGAATGCACGAGTCACAAGTCGAGAAGGATTTAAACTGATTAGTAACTAGTTTGGACAAAGATTGTTGTTTCCAGATTCTCATGTCATAAAACATTGTATTCTTAATTAAATCTGCCAATATGTGTGTCAGAGATTTTTTTGCAAAACAAAATGATAGATCTCTTCTTTACTTATTAAAATGATCATAACAACACTGTGGAATGTGTGTTATTCCTTATTATCCATCCCTGGTATCTAACCCCATGGTTGTGCTCAGAAACCAGCCAGACACCACATGCATCTGTCATCTGTGGCCCAGAGGCCTGTGATCAGAGCCCCTGCAAGCTTCAGCAGGCAGCCCCAGTGTGTGAGTGTGGATCAGTCAGTGGGGGGGGTGCTCTTTAATCAACACAGAACAGCCAGAGGGGGCAGGCTGGCTGACATCTACTAGGCCTGAGTGAGCCACGGCCTGTTCACCGCGCTACCATCTAGAAGGCGGAGACAATACAGGTGCATCAAACCTGGGACCACGACACAGCCATTAAACTCGAACTGTTTTAAAGTCCCTGAGCAGTTTCCTTCCTCTCTGGCAACTGAGTTAAAAAGAATGCCTGTATCTTTGTAGTGATTGGGTATATTGATACACCACCCAAAGTGTAATTAATAACTTCAACGGGATATTAAATGTCTGCTTTTTTATTTTTTACCCGTCTACCAATAGGTGCCCTTCTTTGTGAGGCACTGGAAAACCTCCCTGGTTTTTGTGGTTGAATCTGTGTTTGAAATTCACTGCTCGACTGAGAGACCATACAGACAATTGTTTGTGTGGGGTACAGAGATGAGGTGGTCATTCAAAAGACATGCTAAACACTACAAATACACTTTGACATTATGGAGTATTGTGTGTAGGCCAATGACGAAATCTCCGCCTTTAACAAACACAACCAAAAGTAGAAAAAGTCAAGTGGCGTGAATACTTTCTCAGTGGCCGTTATTAGGAACACCACTCAGTTCACGAAAATGATAAGATCCTACAGACAGTGAGTTACGTGGCATTGGCTTACTATATAATGCAGGCAGACGCATTCCATTACTGTTTGAACGTTAGAATGGGAAAAACGAGTGACCTAAGCGACTTTGAGCTTGGTATGATCGGCGGTGCCAAGTGCGCCCTTTTCCAGTATCTCAGAAACTGGCCAGCCTCCTGGACTTTACAGGCACAGTAGTGTCTAGGAATGGTGCGACAAACAAAAAACATCCAGTCAGCGATAGTCCTGTGGGTGAAAACAGCTTGTTGATGAGCGAGGTCAAAGGAGAATGGCAAGAATTGTGCAAGCTAACAGGCGGGCCACAAACAGGCAAATAACGGCACAGTTCAAAAGTGGTGTGCAGAACTCTTTGGTCCTTGTCACGGATTGGCTATTGCAGGAGACAACCACACCTGGTTCCACTGCTATCAGCTAAAAACAAGAAGAAGCGACTCCAGTGGGAACACGAGCAGTACATGACCTCATCCTGCCTGGTGTCAACGGTATAGGCTGCTGGTGGTGTAATGGTGTGGGGAAGGTTTTTCTGGCACACGTTAGGTCCTGTGATACCAATTGAGCAACGTTTTAACACCACACCTTGTAGAATCCATGCCCTGAAGAATTTAGGCTCCACCAACCACAATCTGATGTACTATTCTGTATTAATCTGACTGTTGCTATATTGACCTTAACAGACACCCAACTAAGCATGTGGTCCGCCATGGGCTGATGTGGGTACAGGGCAGGCTTTTGTTCTAGCAAAGTAGTAACACACTTGATTACACTAATTCATGTCTAAATCGAACACTACAATAAGTTGATTAGAATTAAAGCCTGCACCCACATCAGGAGGTCTAATGGGAGGTCACATCAAGTAAAACTTCATTTCACTCACCCCAACACACTCCCCATCGTGCCTGTGACAGTTTGCACACTGCAGGTGGAGGCAGAATGTAGCTCACTGGGTAGTCTGTGCACGTGTCGTTGGTCATGCACCACAGGCACTGAGGAAAGACACTCATTAGCCTACTACTTCAATTCTCAAAGAGTTGATATGTGCAGGATCAACTATTCCCAGCCTTCACCCATGTCCTTGACTGTGTCCATCAATTGATGTTTTTCTATTAGTGATGGGGGGTGGGGAATTGATAATTGCATAGAGTTATTCTTTTTGACGATATATCATATTGCATCTTTTTGACAATATCACTTTTGTGCTAGTTGGCTGTACCTATACCAAAACTCCAGTATCTTTCCTTCAAAGATTGTTTTCCATATTTTTAAATTGGTAGCCAATTTGTTTACAGTACTTTTATTTCCATGACTGCTCAAAACTTGTTTCTCATGATTCTCGTCCCTCTGCAGCAGACATATGGTGCGCAATATGTTTGGAACATCGAATCATAATATATCGTATCGGCATCTAAGTATCGTGATAATATCGTGTAGTTCCCTGCTCTAATTTATATTGAGTAACTTAAAATGGATTCAGACAGATTACTTGCAATGATGTGACCCTTGTACAAAATGGTACAAATTGACAAAAAAAAGTATATATTATTGAACATAGCCCGAGTGATAACCTTAATTTAGTAGCGAAGGCTATACAGACTATAATGCTTTACAAATAGGAAGTGTTACATAATATTCTGCTTACCTTTGGGTTTTGAATGCACGAGTCACAAGTTGAGAAGGCTTTGCAAGCTGAAATGAAAGGAAATGTGTGTTCTTATTTGAATTCAGTAAGTCTTAGCTGTGCTCTGCTAAAAACTAGGCTAAATCGCCATACTGTCTACAATTGTGCATGTCACATCAACTCAAAGTTGATGATTTTTGCTAAACTAGCAAGCTAACGTTAGCTGATGACGCATTTCAGTTATAGTTAGCTAACTAGCCATCGAGACCTTGGAAGCGACATAATGCAAACACATAAATGTAACGAGCAATGACAATACTGAATGCTGTTGATACATTACGTAACCAAAAATGTAGGAATAGTATCTTACAATTCAATGGCGTTGGCGTAGTACTAGTGTGACATTCTGCTCGGCTAACGAGGACATAGGTTACAGCCACAACAACAAGCAATGAGCTCATTATTCCTCTCTCTGTTTTATTCATGTTATGATGCTATTTTGAATTACTCTATCTAGCTACACCTTTCACTTTCTAAAGCAAGCAAAAACGTAACTCCTGAAGTTGCCAAGAGCGTTCTAGCTAATAATCTAAACAAACGACGGAGTTACTTCCTGGTTCTTTTCTAGGTTGAAGATACTTTCCATAAAAGGACGAAAAAGCACATACTGACACCTAGTGCAGGGCGCAGTACAAGCGAGAGTGCTCACATTATCCACCAGGTTGCAGTACAACACCATCAATCTGGTACCTGCAGAGGAAAAAAATACGAATTGCCATTGTCATAAATTATCAGGGTAACTATCAAACCAGTTTCCCATTGAGATCTCACGAGGGTGAGATCTCATTTCCGTCGTCAGATGTAATATGCCAATAAAGCCTTTTGGGTGTAATTTAATTGAGCGAGATGAAGGTCATATGTATCTAATTCGAGTCTAATCTGGGTGACTCCCACTTTGCATCTGGCCACTGACGCATTCACCACAGCGGTGAATTGACAGGTTAACTGTCGATCCCAACTCATGGTGGTAATGATGCAAGGCTCTCCTTGAAGCTCCCACCTGGCTATCTAGAGCAAGGGTTCTGGGGTTATATGTGCTACAGTAAAGAGAACAAAACTACCACCTGCCACATTCATCTGTGCTACAGTAGAGATAACAAAACGAGCACCTGCCACATTCATTATTTCTACAAGGTCGATGCCCTAACAACAATGGCAAAAGATAATTGCTTTAATATGTAGAGCCAAAAAGCTTTAGATCATTTAAACCAGGGCTAATTCTAGAGTGAATTGGTGTCTAATAGCTATCAATTGCCTTGTAATAACATGTTTTGAATGAATAAACTCTCCAATGCCTATAAATAATTATGGATTTGATTATAATATCTTTGAGTGAAATACATCGCTGATCAATATACAGTAAAGTCAATAATTATTGGCACCCTTGATAAAGATCAGCCAAAAATTGTATATAAAATAAATAAATAATACAAATACTGAGCTATACAGAATGCAATTTTTAAAAATATATTATTTCATACTAATACAATTGCTCATGGAAAAACGTTGTTTAACAAATCATTTGTATAAAATCAAAAAACGATAGGGGCCAAAATTATTGGCACCTGTGTTTTCAATACTCTGAGCCTTTTTCTAAAATGTTTTGTTAGATTGGAGAACATGTTGGGAGGGATCTTAGACTATTCCTCCATACAGAATGGTCAGATGACATGATAATAGAGCTCTTTGGCCGCACACACCAGTGTGGGTTTGTGGGCATTGAAAAACAGAAGCATGCAGAAATATATCTGATATCTACAGTGAAGTATGGTAGTGCGTCTTTGATGTTATGGGGCTATTTTGCTTCCACTGGTCCTGTGGACCTTGTTAAGGTCGACGGCATTATGAACTTTACCAAGTAGCCTACCAGGACATTTTATGAAAAAACCTGGTTGCCTCAGCCAGGAGGATGTACTGTTGAAGTTGGAAGTTTGCATACACTTAGGTTGGAGTCATTAAAACTCGTTTTTCAACCACTCCACACATTTCTTGTTAACAAACTATAGTTTTGGCAAGTCGGTTAGGACATCTACTTTGTGCATGATACAAGTCATTTTTCCAACAATTGTTTACAGACAGATTATTTAACTTATAATTCACTGAATCACAATTACAGTGGGTCAGAAGTTTACATACACTAAGTTGACTGTGCCTTTAAACAGCTTGGAAATTCCAGAAAATTATGTCATGACTTTAGAAGCTTCTGATAGGCTAATTGACATCATTTGAGTCAATTGGAGGTGTACCTGTGGATGTATTTCAAGTCCTACCTTCAAACTCAGTGCCTCTTTGCTTGACATCATTGGAAAATCAAAAGAAATCAGCCAAGACCTCAGAAAAAATTGTAGACCTCCACAAGTCTGGTTCATCCTTGGGAGCAATTTTCAAACACCTGAAGGTACCCTGTTCATCTGTACAAACAATAGTACGCAAGTATAAACACCATGGGACCACGCAGCCGTCATACCGCTCAGGAAGGAGACGCGTTCTGTCTCCTAGAGATGAACGGACTTTGGTGGGAAAAGTGCAAATCAATACCAGAACAACAGCAAAGGACCTTGTGAAGATGCTGGAGGAAACAGGTACAAAAGTATTTATATCCACAGTAAAACGAGTCTTATATCGACATAACCTGAAAGGCCTCTCAGCAAGGAAGAAGCCACTGCTCCAAAAACGCTATAAAAAAGCCAGACAACTGTTTGCAACTGCACATGGGGAGAAAGATCATACTTTTTTGGAGACATGTCCTCTGGTCTGATGAAACAAAAATGACCATCGTTATGTTTGGAGGAAAAAGGGGAAGGCTTGCAAGCCGAAGAACACCATCCCAACCGTGATGGACGGAGGTGGCAGCATCATGTTGTGGGGGTGCTTTGCTGCAGGAATGACTGGTGCACTTCACAAAATAGATGGCATCATGAGGTAGGAAAATGATGTGGATATTTTGAAGCAACATCTCAAGACATCAGTCATGAAGTTAAAGCTTGGTCGAAAATGGGTCTTCCAAATGGACGACGACCCTAAGCAAACTTCCAAAGTTGTGGCAAAATGGCTTAAGGACAACAAAGTCAAGGTATTGGAGTGGCCATCACAAAGCCCTGACCTCAATCCTATAGAAAATTTGTGGGCAGAACTGAAAAAGCGTGTGCGAAGAAGGAGACCTACAAACTTGACTCAGTTACACCAGCTCTGTCAGGAGGAATGGGCCAAAATTCACCCATTCACCCAATATAGTGGTGATCCTAACTGACCTAAGACTGGGAATTTTTATTCAGATTACATGTCAGGAATTGTGAAAAACTGAGTTTCAATGTATTTGGCTAAGGTGTATGTAAACTTCTGACTTCAACTGTAGAATCTTTCTATATCCTAGATGTTCTTTGTCTGCTCTTATGGACTAGCCTCTTCAATTCAAACCACAGGTTTTCAATGGGGATGAAATGTGGAGACTGAGATGGCAATTGCAAAATTTAGATTTTGTAGTCAATTAATCATTTATGGATTTTGATTAGTGCTTGGGGTTATTGGCTTGTTGGAAGATCCACCTGCGGCCAAGTGTCAGCCTCCTGGCTGAGGCAACCAGGTTTTTGGCAAAAATGTCCTGGTAGGTTCCTGGTAAAGTTCATGATGCCATCGACCTTAACAAGGGCCACAAACCCACACTGGTGTGTGCGGCCAAAGAGCTCTATTATCATGTCATCTGACCATTCTCTATGGAGGAATGGTCTAAGATCCCTCCCAATGTGTTCTCAAATCTCATAAAACATTTCAGAAAAAGGTTCAGTGTCATTATCCTCACATGGGTAGGATGCTGGAGTACTGAAAACAGGGGTGCTTAACAGGGGTGTTTTCACTTAATTAGAATTTCAGGGACATAATGACTATTTAATGACTATACATAACTCAGTCCTGATTCATGTATATAATGTTGAGAAAAACAACCTCGCCAGACAGGCCTTAGATACAAGACAAACACCCTAACTAACTGCATTAATAGTAGGCAGGGCAAAACAGGGTTATTTCAGACTGGCCAGTAAGCCTTGGCAATGTCCAGAGTTCCAGAGTCTGTGCCACACCAGATTCTCCAGTCATCAGTGTGCAGACCATGAGAAACTTTCATTTCCTTTCTCTGTCTCTCCCTCGTTCCTCTTCCCTTCCTGCTCTCTTCCCATCCTGCTGTCTGTCTCCCTCTCTCTCCCTGTCCTCTGGCTCAGTCGTGTGTTTCCAAGAGATAAGACCCTTGCTCATTTCACACATGAGCAGAGAAGAGTTTGGGGGTGGTTGGTGTGTGTGTATGTATGTGTGTGAGTGAGTGGGAGAGAGGAAGGAGAGAGGAAGTGGGAGAGTGTGAGTAGTGGACTCTAACTTGGAATCACAGCCTCTCCTCCCATTCTTTCCCCTTTTCCCTTCTCTTTCGTCAAAGAGGATGATTGGTTCTCCCCATGGGTGGGTGTGTTCACCAGACCAATTTGACAGATACTGGAGATATGGCCCATCTCTGTCACTCTGTAGCTTTTACAGATTCACCGTGTTCACTCCCAAAACCAGGGATCAGATCAACAGTTGTAGTGCACTATACTAGGGATGATTAAGTGCATTTCCTTCATGTCTTGTATACAAAACTTCACAGCAATACATTGCACCAGGTTTCTGACAAAGGACTACCCCCCCCCCCCCCGCCCCAGCAAATCTACGTAATTTGGTTGCAATGACCTGCCAGTGCCCACAGTCGACTAGGCCTGTAGCATGAAGGCAGAGAGAGGACAGTGGCAGACACCACTTGAAAAGAGTTATTCATGCAAATACTACAGGTTAATGAAGAGTTTCACTGTCCTCCAAGCGCTTCCTTTGTCTCCCCAAGCTGTGTTGTTCTGATGAGAACCTGGTAGGAGGGGTGGGGGAAAGGAGGAAGGACAGGAGAGCTCACTGTGCTCTGTTCATTCATACAGACAGACAAGACATTCAGATCCTCAGGGACCATGGTGAAGGTGCCGCTACTGGGTATCATATGGAAACCTTAGGGGTTTTAATTTTAAGAGGTATGCTTGGTTGCTCTGTCTCATTTTTGGTTCGCTCTCTGAATACTGGACTCTGACCAGTCTTGTCATAGCTGGATGGCTAACAGTGAATCTGCCTCATCTAAAGTTTCACTATGCATTCAGAACTCTTATGCAACACATTACTTGAAGGTAAATTCCCAAGGATCCTAAAATGCTTGTCAATTCACTTCCTGAACTCAGAGGTCTAGCACTAGTCGGCTGTAGTGTCTTGAGATTTGGAATGACAACCCTGAGGTTAACAGGGCACCAGTACCATAGAGAGTGAGCAGGGTTCCACTCCATTCAAAAGCCCCAGAGGACTACTGGAGGTGCAGAGGCTAATCAAAGTCTGGTTTGATGCTCTAGATGTTCAGTGGACTGCTCAATTTTAGTATTGCAGAAACAAACCTTCTTTGGGACTTTACTTATGCAGCGCCAGTTGGAACTAGGAAAGTCTTACATTTCCGACATGCTAACTGGTTCTAGTTATACACGTGCCACATTCAAACAGTTAGCAGGTCGGAAATTTCAGAGTTCCGACTTGCACGTGAACGTGGCATAAGAATATGAGAACTTGTTGTTTATCTACATAATATAAGGTTGGCGTAAAGAAAGTGAGTCGGCAGTGTGTTGGAGAAGGTGTGGTACAGTGTGTGTGTGTGTGTTCTTGTTATTAAATCAGACAGTAAATCAGGATTCCCCCCCCCCCTCAATACTTACATGTTTATACCACAAGAGGTTGGTAGCACCTTAATTGGGGAGGACAGGCTCATAGTAATGGCTGGAACTGTCACGCCCTGACCTGAGAGAGAGAGGGTTTGTTTCTGTATGTGGTTAGGTCAGGGTGTGGGGTGCGCATTCTATGTTTTGTATTTCTTTGTGTTGGGCCGAGTATGGTTCCTAACCAGAGGCAGCTGTCTATCGTTGTCTCTGATTAGGAACCATACTTAGGCAGCCTTTTTTCCACCAGTGTTTGTGGGATCTTATTTTTGTATTGTTTTGTGTGCCTACAGAACGTGACGGTTGTATTTTCTTTGTTCATTACTTTTTATCGTGTTCTGAGTAAATAAATCACAAGATGAACATATTCCACGCTGCACCTTGGTCGACTTCTTTTGACGAACGTTACAGGAACGGAATAATTGGAATGGTATCAAACAAATCAAGCACATGGAAGCCATGTGTTTTATACCATTTAATTCACTCCATTCCAGCCATTATTATTAGCCATCCTCCCCTCAGCAGCCTCCTGTGGTTTATACAGCACATACTGTACACCTACAGGACAATATATGATTAAATATGAAATTGCATTACTGCCATATCCCCAGTGGAGTAATGAATGAATCCGTTCTGGAACTGGAGACATGGAGACAATCACCGATCTACTGTGAGCCATATGTATCTGTCCCAGAGCCATATACAGATACAATATGTCTCTGGATCTGTGTATTTGTATAATAATAATAATAATAATACTGTAATAATAAAAACACATACAGCCATTAAATGGAAAAGACATATTGCTGCCAGCTTCCCTTCTTCTCCTAGCACCACTATAGGTGAGGCGAGACCCATGAGACTCTCTGTAATAATAATGACAGTGCCAAACTTATCCTGACCGCTCTGCTGTGGGTCTGGAGCCTGGTGTCTCAGGTATTGTACCTGGCTGAACACTGACTGACTCCTATTGCCCTCCAGCAAGGGACACTCCGACAGGATCTCTACCCATCAGGCCCTTGGGTGGCGGGGGCAGCAGCCTGTCTATGTCTGCGGTGTAGGATTATTACAGAGCTGCCAGCCACAGTGAGGCCGGTCTATGTCTGTGGTGTTGGGTTATTACAGAGCTGCTAGCCACAGTGAAGGCTGTTTCTGTCTGTGGTGTAGGGTTATTACAGAGCTGCCAGCCACAGTGAGTCTGGTCTATGTCTGTGGTGTTGGGTTATTACAGAGCTTCCAGCCACAGTGAAGGCTGTTTCTGTCTGTGGTATAAGGTTATTATAGAGCTGCCAGCCACAGTGAAGGCTGTTTCTGTCTGTGGTATGTTATTATAGAACTGTCAGCCACAGTGAGGCCGGACTCTGTCTGTGGTATGTTATTATAGCACTGCCAGCCACAGTGTTTGTGCAATAGTGAGAAAGATGAATATGGTGCATATGAGTGCAATCATACGCCCACTTGATTGTCAGATTTTCTTTTATATCTATTCTGCTCTGCCCCTTACTGCCTTAGTACTGCTGTTTTTACCAGAATATAACTAACTACAGTCATCAATGCTGTTATCAATGAGAAAAATATATATATGGCTGTGTGTGCATCAAGGATGCAGAAAATCACCATCCCACCTGCCTCCATTTAACAAAGCCTACACTTGCTTGAACATTTGCTAACATTATATTTGGTTGTCATCTTTGCAAAATATCTATTTTGGATGCAGCAATTGTTTTAGCTAGAATGCTAACGGTCATTGATATATGCTGTAACAAAAGCTAGCAAAAAGCCATTTTACTGGTTGAAGTTTAAGTTGTTTTTAAGTCTATTGCAGTTGATTTGTGATGATGACATTCATACGAGCCTTAAATTCCAATTATAATACAGAGGTATTGTGAAATGCATTTATAAGCAACATGTAAATGGAGGCTTGTTTTCCCCGGCGCTCTTTGAGAACTCCCGTGTTATGGCACGCATTGCCTTCGTTTACAAACACACAAAGGGGTCTATTTAACATTGTACTGGAAAATAATGGCTGGAAATTGGACTAAATTGGAAAATTGGACTAAATCCAGAGTTCATGATAAGGTATAAGGAATGGGAAGAAGGGGAGGTGGAGTGGGAAAAGGAAAAGGACAACAATGATTGGTGCGTAATAAGAAAAGTGGACTGTATCTCATAGTAGAAGATGATTGGTGCTTAATAAGAAAAGTGGACTGTATCTCTTAGTAGAAGATGATTGGTGCTTAATAAGAAAAGTGGACTGTATCTCTTAGTAGAAGATGATTGGTGCTTAATAAGAAAAGTGGACTAGTAGAAGATGATTGGTGTGGAATAAGAAAAGTGGACTAGTAGAAGATGATTGGTGTGTAATAAGAAAAGTGGACTAGTAGAAGATGATTGGTGTGGAATAAGAAAAGTGGACTAGTAGAAGATGATTGGTGTGTAATAAGAAAAGTGGACTAGTAGAAGATGATTGGTGTGGAATAAGAAAAGTGGACTAGTAGAAGATGATTGGTGTGTAATAAGAAAAGTGGACTAGTAGAAGATGATTGGTGTGTAATAAGAAAAGTGGACTAGTAGAAGATGATTGGTGTGTAATAAGAAAAGTGGACTAGTAGAAGATGATTGGTGTGTAATAAGAAAAGTGGACTAGTAGAAGATGATTGGTGCTTAATAAGAAAAGTGGGCTGTATCTCTTAGTAGAAGATGATTGGTGCTTAATAAGAAAAGTGGACTAGTAGAAGATGATTGGTGTGGAATAAGAAAAGTGGACTAGTAGAAGATGATTGGTGTGTAATAAGAAAAGTGGACTAGTAGAAGATGATTGGTGTGGAATAAGAAAAGTGGACTAGTAGAAGATGATTGGTGTGTAATAAGAAAAGTGGACTAGTAGAAGATGATTGGTGTGGAATAAGAAAAGTGGACTAGTAGAAGATGATTGGTGTGTAATAAGAAAAGTGGACTAGTAGAAGATGATTGGTGTGTAATAAGAAAAGTGGACTAGTAGAAGATGATTGGTGTGTAATAAGAAAAGTGGACTAGTAGAAGATGATTGGTGTGTAATAAGAAAAGTGGACTAGTAGAAGATGATTGGTGCTTAATAAGAAAAGTGGGCTGTATCTCTTAGTAGAAGATGATTGGTGCTTAATAAGAAAAGTGGACTAGTAGAAGATGATTGGTGTGGAATAAGAAAAGTGGACTAGTAGAAGATGATTGGTGTGTAATAAGAAAAGTGGACTAGTAGAAGATGATTGGTGTGTAATAAGAAAAGTGGACTAGTAGAAGATGATTGGTGTGTAATAAGAAAAGTGGACTAGTAGAAGATGATTGGTGTGTAATAAGAAAAGTGGACTAGTAGAAGATGATTGGTGCTTAATAAGAAAAGTGGGCTGTATCTCTTAGTAGAAGATGATTGGTGCTTAATAAGAAAAGTGGACTAGTAGAAGATGATTGGTGTGGAATAAGAAAAGTGGACTAGTAGAAGATGATTGGTGTGTAATAAGAAAAGTGGACTAGTAGAAGATGTTTGGTGTGTAATAAGAAAAGTGGACTAGTAGAAGATGATTGGTGTGTAATAAGAAAAGTGGACTAGTAGAAGATGTTTGGTGTGTAATAAGAAAAGTGGTGTCACGTCCTGACCATAGAAAGATGTTATTTTCTATGTTAGAGTAGGTCAGGGCGTGACAGGGTTTTTTTCCCTACGTTTTCTATTTCTATGTTTAGGTTCTAGTTTCGTTGTCTCTTCCCTGTGGCTCAGTAGGTAGAGCATGGTGTTTGCAATGCCAGCATGGTGTGTGCAACGCCAGGGTTGTGGGTTCGATTCCCACGGGGGGCCAGTGCAAAAACAAAAAAAAAGGCATGAAATGAAATGTATGCATTCACTACTGTAAGTCACTCTGGATAAGAGCGCCTGCTAAATGACTAAAATGTAATTTAAATGTCTCTAATTGGAGATCATACTTAAGTAGGGATTTTTCCACCTGGGTTTTGTGTGTGATTAATTTTGAGTAGTGTATGTTTCACCTCTGCGTCACGGTTTGTTGTTTTGTTTATTCAGTTTATTTATGTACTGCATAGTTTCACAGAGTAAATAAAATGTGGAACGACGTACACACTGCACTTTGGTCCGCTTCTCCTTTCGACAACCATGACAAGTGGACTGTATCTCATAGTAGAAGATGATTGGTGCATAATAAGAAAAGTGGACTAGTAGAAGATGATTGGTGCATAATAAGAAAAGTGGGCTGTATCTCATAGTAGAAGATGATTGGTGCTTAATAAGAAAAGTGGACTAGTAGAAGATGATTGGTGCATAATAAGAAAAGTGGGCTGTATCTCATAGTAGAAGATGATTGGTGCTTAATAAGAAAAGTGGGCTGTATCTCATAGGAGAAGATGATTTGTGCGTAATAAGAAGTGGGCTGTATCTCATAGTAGAAGATGATTGGTGCTTAATAAGAAAGTGGACTGTATCTCATAGTAGAAGATGATTGTTGCTTAATAAGAAAAGTGGGCTGTATCTTATAGTAGAAGATGATTGGTGCATAATAAGAAAAGTGGGCTGTATCTCATAGTAGAAGATGATTGGTGCTTAATAAGAAAAGTGGGCTGTATCTCATAATAGAAGATGATTGGTGCATAATAAGAAAAGTGGGCTGTATCTCATAATAGAAGATGATTGGTGCATAATAAGAAAAGTGGGCTGTATCTCATAATAGAAGATGATTGGTGCGTAATAAGAAAAGTGGGCTTTATCTCATAATAGAAGATGATTGGTGCTTAATAAGAAAAGTGGACTGTATCTCATAGTAGAAGGGTGAAGATGAGGAGGGAAAAGAGAAAGAGGACAGCAATATGATTTGAATGATGCTCTCTCTTCTAAAACCAGCTCTCAAATTGAGCTGTGGAAGCTCCAGGTAAAAAGAGAAATACCTGTAATTGTCTACATTTAACAAGAGGGAGGACTGCACCTGTCATTAGAGCTGTACTATAACATGACATATTTTCTATCTGCCGTGCAGGAGGGTACATTCTTTAATGACCTAGCAATGTCCTTCCTGTCAGTTGTTGTACATTCATATACAGCATTCAGTAAATGAATAGACTATTGGATATGCTGCTCAGGTACATTCATTCATACTTGTATTCTTGGAGATCTTATGGTCAAAATATCTCCATTGTACACATGAGTCACCAACATGAGACACATCTATATGAGAAAGAAAGAACAAAGGAAAGACAGAACTGAGAGAAAGAAAGGACATTGCTTTGGAATGTCAAGGTCTGGGGTTGAGAAACGCACCCTGTACATTCATTTATTTGATCTAAAAAGTACAATATGTGCTCTTCACTTTATAAGCAGAAGAACAAATAACATTTGGTCACAATACAATCAGGAAACAAACACAAACCAAGCAGGTTTTATCTCCTTTGTCTTTGTATAATTTTTCTCTCAAAAGTCTTCCACCAACACTATTCAGCTCTGCCATTAACGAAGCTGCAGTAATGGGGGCCGAGAAAACGTGATTAGAGTGGTAGTGTGTGTGTGTGTGTGCGAGAGAGTGTGTGTGATATAAATTATGCAGTCATAAATCACGCTGTGGGATGGGCAGAAAGGCATTTACATACACCAGTGACGTGCCAACAAACAACGGTCTAATTATTCGGCAATTACCTGGTTTAATAATGCCTTTCCAGGGCCAGTCTGACGACCCGTCGCCACGGTGATGAGGATCATAATGGATTGGTTAATACGTGGGCACTGGGTTCTCAACGTGTACATTAGACACTGGGGAGGTTACATGTTGTCACAGAGAGGCGTCTCAGGGTCACCTTGCTACTGCAAGGAGGTGTCAAAGCTCTGAATATGGCTGCCCCAAAGGGCTGTCTTCCACCTGCTCATTCAGAGAAAGACCAACTCAGTGTTCATAATTAAACCTTTTAGTGGTTAGATCATGGTCTAGGACAAAAAGGCCTGCACACTATATTCATCTCCTAATACCACATTTTAATTGTGGTATTGTTTTGCTCCACAATGGATCTTTGTCAGGTAAAACATGCATGGTTTTAATCACACATATTCTGTGACACCAAGCAGTGTTTTTCAGCCATTTGATGGACACCTGACCTTATTCTAACAGAAGTGGGATGTATGTCTGCTGGGTATTATTCTGTGGGTGAAGGCCTTGAGAGACAGATCATGTAGCAGATAAATGGACTGCATCACAAATCAGATGTGGTTTCTTCTACTCTGAAAAGGTCTTATCATAGCTGACATTTCCCATCATACTGCAGGGCAGAATCAGACCTGGGTCTCTTCTACTCTGTCTGACAGGGCATCATACTGGTAGGTAGTGGTACAATAGCTAAATGGTGTTTTCTATTTACACACTGAGATGTGGTGCTGGCCACAGGTCAATGGGTTTTACTCTCGCCTATACAAACCTTCAAAATAACACCACAAAACACTGTCCCGACCTGCAGGAGCAACCTCAATAGATACGGTTGGTTGCTGCAGTCTCAAAGCAATTGGCCAGCCAGTTTAAAATCAGCCCAGCCTTTTCTTATTTTTACTTCAAAAGACCAACCAGCACAACCAATCCAGCCAATGCTATCCATTTAGATGCCCATGACAGACTACCATTACATCCAATCCAGTTCCCACACCTTCAACGTTCCAAATGGTGGACCACCAATTAAGATCCCGCCCCTCCGATGCTCCCACTGGCCAACCACATCCAATCTGATTCCCGCCCTTCCCACACTCCCAATGGTGGACCACCACATCCAATCCAACTTGCGCCCCTAAATCGACCAATCCACTTCCCGCCCTGTCGTTGCTCCCAATGGGGGACGACCACATCCAATCCAATTTGCGCCCATAGGTCGACCAATCCACTTCCGCCCTGTTGTTGCTCCCATTTGTGGACCACCTCAACCAATCCATCTGCTGCCCCTTCAATGCTCCCACTGGAAGGGGAAATAGTACTGGTTATTTAATACATTTTTTAATTGAAATTTTCCCACCATTTCTCTGCTTAGTTAATCCCCACGCTGGCCTGCGGGAGGATGATTGGCGTGTAATTACTGGCTGTTGGTACAGACAAGACCCAATATGTGCTTTCTCTACGGTTTCCCTCTTATTCTCTATCTCTATGATTCCCTCTCTCCATCTACTCTCTCTCTCTCTCGTCTCCAAAGCAGCAAGATCTCTTTGTTAATCTCCATCCTCTCCTCTCTCCATCTCGTACCGTCCTCTCTTCCCCTATTCTTTTCCATCCGCTGCCTATTCTCTCTCTCTTTCCTATGTCTATCCTCAATTTCTCTCCTATTTTCTTTCGTCCTGGCACTTCATCTTCTCTCTCCTTCCTCTATCTGTCTATCTGAGGAGATATCATCTCCCTAGGGAGTGTGTGAGTGGGTGTTAGTTTAAAAAATATATCTTTATTTCTCCTTTTTCCAGTGAGTGAGATAAGAATGGAAGAAGAACCGTTCAGTTTTCAGTTCGGTAATAATTTTCTGTCAATCTATCGAGGCTGGTATCAGGTCTGAGCCAAAGGGCGAGTTAAACTTCTCTGTTCATTCTGTTGAGGACACATGTTAAAAAAGCAGGCCTGAGATAACAGTAATTACCTCTATGTGGCTTCTGCACAGCTCTTCGCTGGGGACACACTATACTGTACTGCACTGGGCTAGGAGAGACAGGTCTGCCTCTAGTCAGGCCGTTACGTCGCGAAAATACATTTTTCATTAGAGTACACCCTCAGTGATACACCAAACGTAACATTCCGCCTCTCCTCACCCCCTCATCTCTCTTCCCTCCTCACCCACCTCTCTCTAACTCCCTCTACTTCTCTCCCTCCTCTCCATTACCCCTCTCTCCCCTCTCTCTACTCTTCACTCCTCTCTCCTCACTCCCTCCTCCTCACCTCACTTCCCTCCTCACCCGCCTCTCTCTAACTCCCTCTAATTCTCTCCCTCTCCCTTCTCTCCCTTACCCCTCCCTCCCCTCTCGCTACTCTTCACTCTTCTCTCCCCACTCCTTCCTCCTCACCCGCCATTCTATTACTCTGCTTCTCTCCCTCTCTCCCATCCTCCCCCTCTCTCCCCTCTGTCCTCACCCCTAACCTCCTCTCATCAACCCTCTTCCTCCCTCCTCCTCACCTCTCCATATTAGCATCATCCTCAACTCTCCAACCCTCTTCCTCTCCTCTCTCCTCTCTTCACTCGATCACTCCCTCTGCTTCTCTCCCTGTCTCTATCGCCTCCATATTAGCATAAGTAATTAGAGATTCCTATCTGCCTGCATTGGGTTGCCAATTTAAAATTAATATGTTGATCTCTTTGATTCGTTTGGATTTGGGAGCTGCCTGTCATGTACAATTAAGATAACGCGTAGGGGTGGTAGACTGGAGGGTGGGGGATGAGGGGCTCGGTGGGGGGGTTTGCAAACCCCTCCTCTCAAACTGTTATCTCTTTTTATTTTTTGTTCCCAACTCTCCAGAGCTCTGTGAAGACTAAAGAGCTGTGGAGAGGAACAGAGGGCTGCTGGTGAATACTGAAGTATAGTGAGTCTGTGGGGCCAGTGGCGGTACAGGAAGATGAATAGGGGTTGTGACTCTGGCTCCATGTAATTCCATTGATTTAACTTCACAGGAAATCTGCAAGAAACACAGGGATCTATACCCACTTAAACTGACAAATAACACTTGCTTTAAATAAAGGGCCATGCCAAAACAGGCGAACAGACTGAACAGTGCTCTCACAGTTAAAGTCACAGCATTTAAGTTGTACCCAATAAAAAAGCATGTCTGATTTGTAGACGTGAGAAAGTTTCAGTAGGAACTGTCATGGACCATGAATTCATTTTGACCTACTAAATGAACACTTTGAACAAGTTCCACAAATGAAGTAAACACCTGCTTCCTCTTTCACCCCCAGCAAAATGAGGTAGGATAATTCACCTTTGATGTTAGTGAAGAACCTGAGTTTACTACCTGTGAAGACTTTTTCCATCAGGCATACATATTACACACAGATGGCCGTAAATAAATAGATGGACATCTGACTCATGCTTGCACAACACACACACCACTTCTGTCACTTTAAAGTAACCCTGGGGCCGATTGTTGTTCAACACAAGAGATTTCTTCGACCTGGCATCTTCTGTGACTTCCTACTTTGCATGAACGACTCTTTCACGCTCGGGCTGGGGAGAGATGGTTCTGTTCATCATTTGGAGATTCTTTTTTCGTTTTCATGCAGAGGGCCCACTGACAGGGGTGTGTGTGTGTATGTAAAAATTATGTGTGTGAGCATGTGTGCGTGGTATGTGCATGTGTGCGTGCATCCGTGCGTGTGTGTGTGCGCGCACGAGGCATGCTTATTAAACCTGCTTTGAAAGGAGGAGCAGGAAGGCAGGCAACATTTTTATTTTTTTACTGTTCTGACAACATCATTTGCATTCTGTAATTAACTGTCTCTCTTGCTCTCTTCCCCCCTCTTTTTTTACTCCACTCCACTCCCCTCACTTTTCTGCAGGGGTTAGTGTCTGACGCTTCTCAGCCTGTGAATTAGGTCTGTGTTGCCCTGGTAACAGGTCTTTATCAAAGACCAACACACTGAGGTGGGAGAAAAGCCGACATCTGAAGAGTGTGTGTGTGTGTGTGTGTGTGTGTGTGTGTGTGTGTGTGCGCGCGTGCGTGAGTGTGTGTGTGTGTGTGTGTGGGTGTGTGTGGGTGTGTGAGTGAGTGTGTGTGTGTGTGTGGGTGTGTGTGAGTGTGTGGGTGTGTGATTGCGTGACTGTTTTTTTCTGAACTGGAAAGAATAGGAGAAAGAAAATTAAGCTGGAGAAACAATGACATTGGAGTTTCCAAAGCAGGTCGATTGCTGCAGGCAGGCAGGCAGGCAGGCAGGCAGGGTTTCAGAATAACTGCAGGTGGTAGGGCCTCTCTGATAACACTCCATCAATGCTGCCATGCCACTGCGACAGCCAGGGTCCTGCAGAGTAATGCTCATTCACAACACCTGCACTAACTGCCACCACACTGCAGAGGGACTGCATAAGGGTCTCCATATACCCCCTTCTCAAATTCCTCTACAGAAATACTGCAGACATAATAGCATGCCACCTCAATGTGTTAGTGCTGCAGAAACATGCTAGAAAACCAACTTCCACAATTATCTCTGTAGCTCAGTTGGTAGAGCATGGTGTTTGCAACGCCAGGGTTGTGGGTTTGATTCCCACGGGGGACCAGTACGGAGAGATTTTTTTTTTTTAAATGTATGAAATGTATGCATTCACTCTGGATAAGTCGCTCTGGATAAGAGCGTCTGCTAAAATGACTAAAATGTAAAATGTACTACTATCAACTATTACAACTCACACTAACATTACCACTAGCTAATAATAAAAACATTTATACAAAAAACTCTATTGATGTCTTGGCAGTGAAGTTATTTGTCACTTCTGCTGTCTGTGTATGTGCCTGTGCACGTGTGTGTGAGTGTGAGTGTGTATCCCAACCCAGCAGTGGGTTTATGCCAGCCCAGATCGATCACTGCATAGTAGGGGTATCTGAACACTAAACAGTATACTGCTGTGAGTCCCTGCCTTTTGTCTGCTCCCTCCCTTCCCTCTGTGTCCTCTGAGTGGGAATGGAGGCATGGCCATTAGCCAGCGGCCAGGAAAGTGTCTCCATGTAATGGCTATTGAACGGGCCACTCCACTCACAACGAGAGGTAATCAAAGCCCTGTATAATTACACACCTCTCTACTCCTCTCCTCCCAAAGACCAGCCATTGCGCGTTGAGCTCTCCACTTTATAATGACACAGGTAGGGGATGAGGCAAGGTGGAAGGTGGCTGGAGTAAGAGGGGGGGATCACAGATGCGGTCATGTACCAATAGTGGAGGTGCATGAAGATGGCGGCCACCATGCACTTAACACAATTTTCTCGTTTGCTAAGTTCACTGTAAAATACATTGTCCTCTGTTACTCTTTTTGTATGGTCATTAGCACAGTTAACATGATCCCAATTTTGGTCCGAGACGACGACAATAAAATAAATAAATGAAAAGGTAGAATGTGCTGGTTTATTGGTGCATTGAACCATGTAACATGCCGTAGATTAAAAACTCTATGAATAGTGCTAAAACAATGACGCCATATCTAAGTTCTGCCACCTTCATACACGTTCGCCATTGCAAAGAAGCAGTTGCAATTTAGTTTTATTATGAATGGGTTGGCTAGTAAAGAAACAGAGCAATACTTCATCTCTTCTTCTGACCAATAGGTGGTGAGAGCACAAACAGTCTATTTGGACTTTGGCAGGGAATGGACTGGTACTGCACTCATAAACTAAGACATAAAGGCTTCAAGAAAATTAAACTACTGATATAAAATGGGCCCAAGGGCCTATAGAAAACCAATCAGTGTGATTGGTAGGTCTGGCTATCTTGCCTCACAGCTTTCAGAGACTGAAGAAGGCCCATTAACCCTGACCAAGGCAGCTTGACTTGAGTGTTGATACTGTCATTAAACCAAATCCTTGCTTTCATGGACTGTAAGGGTCTATAGTATGGCGTGCATAGCCATCATTTGAATCGTGGTGGTTCTGTGGTCACTAAGTGTTCTAACTTCAACGCTGACTTTAATCGGCATGCTGCTCCAGTCCCCCTCTGTCATCTCTAATAGGATCAGGCCCTAATTAGAGGCCCTCTGCAAGACTTACACACACATTCTCTCTTTCTCCTCTTTCCTTCTCCCACTTCATCACAGATTTAGCATTTATATTGCCTATGATTATACCTGCCCAAGCATCCCGTTTATAGGGACTGTTGTATCATTTCAGACACACGCATTCACACTGATGCATCTGTTATAACATCATCGTGGCCCCTGTGAACCCAGTACCCTTCAGATGGCTTTTATTTCAGACCAGGTTTCCTGAGCTGGCTTTGGTGCATTAGGGGATTATTTGCTGATTCGCTCAATTCATTGTGTGCTAAATATTTCAAAAATAGAGAAGGGTTTTCATACAAAAGAACTGTTAATACTCCCACTTCCCATGTTGACCTGTACTTGTTCACTCAGAGAGACCCATGAGTGATTGACAGGCTACCCAGACTATTTGCATTGTCCCCCCCCACCCCCACTTTTACGCTGCTGCTACTCTCTGTTTATTATCTATGCATAGTCACTTTAACTCTACCGACATGTACATATTACCTCAATTACCTCGACTATTGTTTACTTATCTATTTTTTACTTAACACTTATTTTTCTTAAAACTGCATCGTTGGTTAAGGGCTTGTAAGTAAGCATTTCACTGTAAGGTCTACACCTGTTGTACTCGGCACATGTGACAAATACAAATTGGTTTGATTTGACTTGATGTTTACAGGTTGTCCCTGAGAGACAGAGTGTATTTGAAGATAGGCCTGTTCTCTATGACAGGGAGAGAAGGTGTTCTTAGTCAAGTGGAAATCACAACAGGTGTCCTGCTAGGTTAAACAAGTGTCCTCTGTCCTCTCTAGTGTGCTCTCTCACACACTTCTCCTATGACAGCAGCACATTGTCCATACTCACTCCCCTGTTGTCTCTCCTCTCTCTCTCTCTCTCTGCCTCACCTCTCCCCCAACTCTCTCTGTGTCTGTCTCTCTCCCTCCACTAATAATCAGGGGTGGGTACATGAGAAAACTAACTGTAAAAGTCTTAACCATTTAGAAAAAAGGCATTTCTCCCGACTCCTGTGTGCTTCTTTGACTGTTGGGTTCTGGCTTGTCCTTATCAGTGTGTGTCAGGGTGGAGGGAGAGAGAGACAGAGGAGAGAGAGAGATGATAGAGAGAGTGAGAGGATAGAGTGAGAGGAGAGAGAGAGAAGGGAGAGAGGGTAGAGAGAGAGGAGGGAGAGAGGAACTAAGCTAATCCAAAAGAGCTCTTCTTTGCTAATCTCAAATGAGATGGAAATCCGTACGATTCAGAAGACCAAAACATGCAGCCTTCTGCTGTTCGAGCTGGCTTAAGGCGAAAAAACAATCATTTACAAATATGATAAATTAAAAATTAATAATGAAATGGAAAAAGTACAGAGAAAGAAAAGTATTTTGGATTTTCACTGCAGAAGTTTGCTTGTGTTGACTTTACATAGACTATACATATTTGATAGGATCTCTGTGGCGTTGAGTTTGTTCATGTTATTCATGCCTCTCTCTTTCCTTCATTACAGCTAATTCCCTTGGTAGAGTGAGCTTAATTATGTTCAAATGAATAGTTGTCCTTCCGTGTAGCACAGCTGTTGTAATGACTCCTTCTGAGGTTTGGAGGATAAAGAAGTATTAGGCAGAGAAATAACGTCTCCCTGTTCACCCTCTGCTCATGAATCTGTACGTTTCTCTTCCTCTCTGCATCTCCCTTTCTATCCCTCAATCTCTCTTCCTCTTTCCCTCCCTCCACCCTTTCTTTCTCTCCTTATCCCCCCTCCCTCCATTTCCCTCCCTCACTCATCTCTTTCTGCTGCCCTTTCACTAAAACTCATAGAGCTTTAAGACTGATTACTGTTTCCAAGTTCTGCTCTGTCATTTCTCAAAAACAGTATTCGACACTATAGTCAGTTTACTATGCTATGGCATCCTGTCAGGTGTTGTGTGTTCTTTCCTGCAGCCTTGACAACGCAGTTCAATCTAACCTGTTGTACAGATGAATTTCATTCATGACCCACTTCAGTGTTGGGCATCAGAGAGATGGACGGACAGAGGTCGCTGAGTATTTTAATCACCTGCAGAGAGCGAGAGAGAGGCAGAGAGGGAGAGTGAAAGGGAATGAGGGAGAGAGAGAGAGATAAGGAAGGAAGAAAGGGAGTGAGAGAGAGAGAGAAAGAAAGAAACATCAGAGTTTGGCAGGAGAGAGAAAGCGAGCTAGTCATTTAGTGAGGCATCGGAGACAGATCAGTCTAAATCCTAATTGGAGCGTTTTACAGTTTAATCATCCTCAGATGTGACAGAGCCTCACCTGGTCTGGTCCCTACACAGGGCTTAATAAGCAGAGAGTGTGTATATGTGGTGTGTGTGTGTGTGGTGTGTGTGTGTTGGGGCAGTGACACCTCCATTCATCTTTGAGGAACTGGCAAAGAACGCCCCTGTCTCACTAATGGCATTATTTGTTATTCAGACGTCAGACAGATGCATTCTAATTCACCCTCACCCCTCTTCTCTGCACACACAGACACACACACACACACACACACACACACACACACACACACACACACACACACACACACACACACACACACACACACACACACACACACACACACACACACACACAGGCACACACACACACACAAATAAAAATGACATTCATGAGCCAGAACTAAGCAGGACTTCTATCTTGTGAAGTTGGGCTGTATTTTTCTTTATTGACGCCTGTGAGCTTTTATTATTTCTATTTCTCTTCAAGTCACTCACTTCCTGTTCCTGTTTGATCCTGGAGAAGAAAGGCCAGTGGTGCTGAAGGAGTCAGAGCCGGCCTCCCAGCCAATAAGATTAGTCCCCCGCTTGTTGAGGATTCTGGAACTTTCCTTGTCAAAGAAAAACACTTTGGCCAAACTAACTGCTGACTGCACTGCAGTAAAAAGGAGTGGCTGGCTGCATCGTGGCTGGTGGCTCCAGGACCACAGTCAGCTCCATGGAGGGATGTGGCAGAACAGGAGCAAATACTAGCTGGGATTATCCTGTTCAAACTGGAGTCTGGGTTCTCAGTTTGACAGTTTTTCTATCTGCTTCTATCTGCATCTTTCTCTCTCTCTCTCTCTCTCTCTCTCTCTCTCTCTCTCTCTCTCTCTCTCTCTCTCTCTCTCTCTCTCTCATAATTATCACACACTTTCCTCTGTCTTTCTCCCTCTCATAATTAGCACACACTTTCCTCTGTCTTTCTCCCTTGTCCCCCTCTCTTTCACTCTTTCCCATTTTCCTTTTATCCCTACCATTGGTTCCTAATGGTTCTCCTCTTACATTATTTCTCATACAGTTCTTGGAAAATGTCACTTGCTTAATTAAATCAGAGAGACTGGGAGAGAGCATAATGATAAAATGGCTGAGGGGCAGGGAGGGGTTAGCCACTGAACCTGTTAAGACTGACCTTTAAAGCGTGAGGAGAAGGTCGGTAAATCTTAGGGACATACCCAAATGTTCAGTGAGCCTTCAAGGGCTTCCCCCAAGCACTGACTGTGCTCAGTCTGAACACTAGAGGGAGCCAATGCTTTTCTCTCTCACTCTCCAACACTGCCAGGTTTGTAATGGGGTGACCGCAAAATATACAATAGCATCTATATATGCACAGTAAAAAAAATCATGTTTTTACAGTAACTTACTGGCAGACAGTTATCTGTAAGTTACTATAAAAAAAGTACAGTATATTACTGTAAATTCCAAATAAACCAAAGTAATGTACTGTTAAACCAAAGTTTCTTTGGAATTTATGGTAACATACTGTACCTTTTTTTGTGTGTGTGAGAGCTTTAGTGTTTGCATGCTGACAGATCTGTGCCAGTGCATGGGGGAGTGTATTGGCAGATACGTTTTGATGATTGTGTGTATTACTCGTTTGCCAGGTCATCATTGTAAAGAAGAATTTGTTCTTCTCTGACTTGTGTGGTTAGATAAAGGTTATTTAAAATGAAAGTATACTTGTTTTAATAAAGTGCACTACCAGAGCAAACCTCCACTACTACTACTACTACTACTACTACTACAACAACAACTACTACTACTACCACCACCACCACCAAGGATGATCACAACCTATATGACTACAATAAGTGCTACAAAGACAACAACAGTGATTCAGCACATGTGGCTACCAGCAGTACTTCCCTGCTAGCCTCCAGGGACCACAGTAGTATCTTGGGACGGAGGGAGCTAGTGGCAGGTGAATCTACAGAAGTTCAGTTATATCTCTCTGCCTACCTGTCTGCCTGTCTGCCTGGCGGTTGGCTTGCTGGACTCCTCCGTATCACTGGATCTCCCTCCCTCTCTGCACAGAGCAGAGTGAACGCCTTTAGGGCTTTCAAATCTTATCATCAGTGAAATGCATTAAAGAGAACATTAATATAAAAGAACATGCCAGAATGTTCCTTCCAGAAGGCTCAAAAAGAATCCAATAGCAACATCACACGTTTGAGGTGTGGATTAGACTGGAGAAGGTTTATGGTCACAATGCTACTACACAAAACATAGACATGCAAAGTCAAACTAACCCATTCACACAAATAGAAACACTCAAAGCACAGAAAATACATTACTGTACACATAGCTACTCAAACAAATACAAGGACCCACACACAAAAAGATACTTGTACTCACTTACAATGAAATATATGTGACACATGACTGGAATCTGAACAAGAATCGAGCACACACGCTCCTTAGAAATCTTAAGCTGCTTCCCCCCTACATTCATTCAGACGCAGTGGTTGAGAATGTATGATGTCACCGCCTGCTCTTTTCAACGACAAGGGATAAGGGGAGAGAAAGGGTCCGTTGAGTGAGATGGCCCTTACCTCCATTCACACTCTCCGTCTCTGTGAATGATTCCAGAAACAGCTCCAGGAATCCCACTGCTCACCCTGCCTTGCCTATCACCCATGCTTCATACTCTGCTTAAACCCCGGCTTCGTACTTTGGTCATTGATTGATGCGTCTGAGGGCAGCTACAGCTGAAAGGCTAAACATGTTACAGTAGTAAGAAAATAGAAACATGAAGGAAGGATGCCCTCCAGGTATCATATATGCCATTCCATCACTGTGTGTCAAACCAAGGCAGTTAGACTTCTGTAGGTGCTAAGTGCTGACCTGCTGACAGTCATAGTCAACCTGTGTCACAACTCTCCCTGACTCACACTCGCACATTAAAGTGCACACAGGCATGCTCACAAACTCACTCACTCACACACACACGCACACACTTTTTCCTTCCGTGAAAAGAACCTCCATGGACCAGCAGCATGAGTTACCCGGCAGTATGAGTTACCCGGCAGTATGAGTTACCTGGCAGAATGAGTTACCCGGCAGTATGAGTTACCCGGCAGTATGAGTTACCCGGCAGTATGAGTTACCCGGCAGTATGAGTTACCCGGCAGAATGAGTTACCCGGCAGTATGAGTTACCCGCCAGTATGAGTTACCCGGCAGTATGAGTTACCCGGCAGTATGAGTTACCCGGCAGTATGAGTTACCCGGCAGTATGAGTTACCCGGCAGAATGAGTTACCCGGCAGTATGAGTTACCCGGCAGAATGAGTTACCCGGCAGTATGAGTTACCCGGCAGTATGAGTTACCCGGCAGTATGAGTTACCCGGCAGTATGAGTTACCCAGCAGTATGAGTTACCCGGCACTATGAGTTACCTGGCACAGTGGACAGAAATGGAGGTACGAAGTTCTACTCCTTTTCTCTCTGTCTCTCTCTCCCCCTAGGCTACTTCCTGCCTCCAGCTTCCCAAAACAGCAGGGTGAGAGAACCTTCAGTTGTAAACTCCCCACATGTTCCACTGGGAATCCCTCCTGAACCCTGTTTGACATTCAATGATTCAACCACACCACATACTGTTGAAACTAAGCATATTCAACTTCCCAATTGTAATAAAACAAACTATTTTTATTGTTCATACATCTAAAGGGTATGTAGTAGTACACATGGCCGGTCAGGCTTCCAAAATCCAAAACACTCAGCAGGACATACGGTATGTGTGGCATCCTCTGATAAATTAGTCATGACATCACATCCTGGTGGAAGAGAGGGCACATGCAAACAGAGTGGCTTTCCTTGTTAACGCAGGAGCAAAGGAACCTGAACATTTTATGACAACTAAATTATTCAGACTACAGTTTGGATGACAAAAAACAGGGACATTCTGAAAAAACATACTGTGAGTATACCAAACATTAGGAACTCTTTCCTAATACTGAGTTGCCCCCCCCCCCCCCCCCCCCCCCCCCCGTCGAGGCATGGACTGTACAAGGTGTAGAAAGTGTTCCACATGGATACTGGCCCATGTTGACGCCGATGCTTCACACAGTTGTGTCAAGTTGGCTGGATGTCCTTAGGGTGGTGGACCATTCTTGATACACACGGTAAACTGCTGAGCGTGAAAAACCCAGCAGCATTGCAGTTCTTGACACAAACAGGTGCGCCTGGCACCTACTACCATACCCCGTTCAAAGGCACTTACATTTTTTGTCTTTCCCATTCACCCTCTGAATGGCACATAATACACAATACATGTCTCAATTGTCTCAAGGCTTAAAAATCATTTTTTAACCTATCTCATCCCCTTCATCTAAATGGACTAACAGGTGACATCAATAAGCGATCATAGCTTTCACCTGGATTCACCTGGTCAGTCTATGACATGGAAGAGCAGGTGTTTTTAATGTTTTGTATACTCAGTGTGTAATCTATTGAAAAGGGAAGATATGTTGAGTGGACAGTGCAGTTTGGACACGCAGACACACCAAACACACATATGCTGTAGCCTACGTACACATAAAGTACACACACAAACAATCCAGCAGCAGACAAAGTCGTTTTCTGTGACTCTCTTTTTTGTGGAGTAATTGAGTTTTGTCATTAGGGTGGAGAGGTGGAGGAGCGGTGGATGGGATGTGGGGGAGAGGTGGGGGTCGGTGTGATATGTAATCGGATGAGGGAGAGGGTCATTTTTTACCAGCATGCTGCATGGACAGGCATTTTGATGAAATTAAGGACTCTCTTCACCCATCTTCCCCTCTTCCCTCCTCATCCCCCTTTCCTTCCCTCCTAAAAAGATTAGGCCACTTCAGGGACATTATTTGGATTGTTTATCACTCGCTGCAGCAATTGAAATGAAGTGGATTTTATTACAGAGTCTCTGTCTCTCTGCAAGATCTGGATTTCTCTCTCTCTTCTCTCTCTCTATTAAAACTTCTTGCCGTTCCCCTAGGATAGGGGGCGCCACAGCGCATTTTGGAAAAAAATCGTTCCCATTTTCAACGGCCTACTAATCAAAGTCAGAAGCTAAGACATGCATATACTTATTTTATATGGATAGAAAACACCCTAAATTTTCTAAAACTGTTTGAATGGTGTCTGTGAGTATAACAGAACTCGTATGGCAGTCAAAACCCCGAGACCGATTGAACCAGGAAGTGGAAATCTGAATTGTGGACTCGACTTCACAGCCTTACCTATAAATCACAACGTAAAAAAATGAAAATTGAGCACTTTCCAGTGCTTCCACTAGATGTCCCCAGTCTTTACAAAGTGTTTTGAGGGTTCTACGGTAGAAACTCAGTGAAAGAGACGATGTGGCAATTGGTCACAGTCGGAGGGCCATGAGCATTGTGACGTTGGCGGCCGTGTCTGCCCCCACCTTTGGAAGTTTTTTGAAACACAATGAAATCGTCCCACTTGAATCTGATTGGCTTTCTTGTTGAAACAGGCCCTGACGATTTCTTGATACAACGTTTGACATGTTTGAACGACCCTAACTTACCGTAAACAGTCATTTTGCGTTAGACAGCTGCCGCCCACGGATCGACATTTGATTACAGCCTTAGGACGCGCTAACAAGAGGAAGCTAATGGAACATAAAGCATGGACTTTTTCGACCGAAAATACATTTGTCATGGACCTGGGACATCGGGAAGTGATTTCTGATGAAGACAACTAAAGGTGAGGGATTATTGGCGATATTATACAATATCAGATGTTACGTGCTCAAATGTTCAAAGATGGCGCCGAGCTAGGTTTTCGAGCTCAATTTCTGGGTATCGCATCCCATTTGATCTCAAAGTGTGATTACCCTGTAAAGTTAATTTAAAATCTGTTTTGACTGGTGTTTTCAAGAGATATTCATCTATAAATCTTAGATTGACAATATATATTAAAAAAATCGTTTTCGAATAGTAATTTATAAAATTGTAGCACTGTTTCCCGGGACGCATTATATGGGAAAATAGTTAGTCAACCTCAGGTGCCGATGTAAAATGCTGTTTTTATATAGAAATATGACCTTTATTGAACAAAAGATTGCATGCTGTGTGTAACATGATGTCCTAGGTGTGTCATCTGATGAAGTTTGTAAAAGGTTAGTGCTGCATTTAGCTGTTTTTTGGCTATATGTGATGCGTGTGCTTGGTTGGAAAATTCATATGATGAGATTTTTACAAAGTACTCCTCTAACATAATCTAATATTGTGCTTTTCCTGTAAAACCTTTTTGAAATCGGACAACGAGGGTCGATTCAAGAGAGGTGTATCTATAAAACGATATGAGACAGCCCTATATTTGAAAAAAAAAAAATATTGAATTTCGTTATGCTAATGTCGCTAGGAGTTTTCGCTGGAAAATGATCCCGCTAACGGGATGAGACATTCAAGAGGTTAAACTCTACACTCTTAGAAAAAAAAGGTGCTATCGAGAACCTTTAAGGGTTCTTCAGCTGTCCTCATAGGAGAACCCTTTGAATTACCCTTTTTGATTCCAGGTAAAACACTTTTTGGGTTCCATGTAGAACCCGTTATACAGAGGGTTCTACCGTAATTTCCGGACTATTAAGCGCACCTGAATATAAGCCGCACCCACTGAATATAATTTTTGTATTTTTTTTTTACATAAATAAGCCGCACATGTCTATAAGCCGCAGGTGCCTACCGGTACATTGAAACAAATGAACTTTACACAGGCTTTAACGAAACACGGCTTGTAACAAAAATAAATAGGCTTTAACGAAACACGGCTTGTAACAAAAATAAATAGGCTTTAACAAAACACGGCTTGTAACAAAAAATAAAACATTTGCAGTAAGCTTTAGTTGTCTTTTTGCACTGAGTCAATTCCTCACGCTGCTGTTTCCAACGTCTTATCATCGACTCATTAAGACCAAGCTCCCGTGCAGCAGCTCTATTTCCTTTTCCAACAGCCAGATCAATCGCCTTCAACTTGAAAGCTGCATCATATGCATTTCTCTGTCTTTGCCATGATGAGGGTGACAAAATGACTACCGTAATCAGAATGATGGGAAGTTTGACAGCGCTCGATTTAATCTAAACAGTAAACAAAAAAAGTTGTTTGACCTTAACCCGTTCGGCAATTTCATTGGTCTAATGAAAGCTTCATGCCACCAAAAAACTGAGCACGTCACAGAATGTGTTTTTTTGGAGAAAGAAAATTGAAAGCGGGAAAAATCCAAATATTAGCCGCGTCATTGTTTAAGCCGCGAGGTTCAAAGCCTGGGAAAAAAGTTGCGGCTTATAGTCCGGAATTTACGGTACATGGAACCCAAAAGGGTTATACTGTACCTGGAAACAAAAAGGGTTCTACATGGAACCAAAAAGGGTTCTCATATAGGAAGAGCCGAAGAACCCTTTTAAAACCCTTTTATCTAAGAGTGTACCATGTTTTCCCCCTTTTGTGTGTGTGAATTTGTGTGTGTGAATGTGTGTATGCTAGTGCACATGTAAACATGTTTCAGTGTGTTAGTGCGCCAAGTATTAGACAAATACAACTTGTTCTAAATGTGAAACGCATGAACAAAAGCCATTTATGTGGAGCAGATAGAATTGATGCAATACCCAGTACCACAGTCATTCATTTAGATTAGACTCATCACTAGCATTGTTAATTACTCCCAGAGATTGGGAGAAACCTCAATTACCAAATGAGCTTAGTGTATTTAGTCAGGACTAATCCTATGGCGAATACCTTGTTTCAGTATTTGATGAGGAAGACAAACAGACAAGACACAGACAGACAGACAGTTAGTTAGTTAGTACACAAATATACATATCACACAAAAACCACACAACCAACCTGGATCAGGCATGAGGTATCAGGGTCCTGGTGTGTTCGCGATTTACACATTAGTGTCACACCCTGATCTGTTTCACCTGTCTTTGTGATTGTCTCCACCCCCTCCAGGTGTCGCCCATCTTCACCATTATTCCCCTGTGTATTTATATATGTGTTCTCTGTTTGTCTGTTGCCAGTTCATTTTGTTCCATCAAGCCTACCAGCGGTTTCCCTCTGTTCCTGTCTCTCGATTGTTCCTGTTTTCTAGTTTTCCCGGTTTTGACCTTTTCTGCCCGCCCTGAGCCTGTCTGCCGTCCTGTACCTTTGCCCCACCTATCTGGATTACTCACCCCTGCCTGCCCTTGACCTGTCTTTTGCTTGCCCCTGTTGGATTAATAAACTGCGGAATTCCCGAGGCTTCTTGACCTCCCCCGAGAATCACCGAAGACGGCCGAGTCATCGCTTCCCGAGCCTATGCAACTAGGCAGAGCTGGACTGTCACCAGCTGAACGGCAATACAGGATCAACACGAAGAGTTGTCTGTATTGCGGGACTGTTGGTCATTTGGTGTCCTCTTGTCCTTTAAAAGACCAGGCTCATCGGTAGGAGCGAGTACTCTGGTGGGCCATATGGAGAACTTTTCTGCTTCCCTTGCTTGTAGCCCTTTTCATGCCATTCTGCTGTGGGGAAACCAGTCTTATTCTCTCCAGGTACTCATTGACTCTGGGGCCGATGAGAACCTTTTGGACGCTACCCTGGCTTCCGAGCTGAACATCCCCACTCAGCCCCTCTCCATTCCCATGGATGTTAGAGTGCTGGATGGGCACTCTATAGGCTGGGTCACTCATAATATCACTCTCATTAACCTTCGGGTGTCAGGGAATCACAGCGAGACAATTCAATTTCTGCTCATCAAGTCTCCTTAGATTCCTGTGGTTTTGGGATTCTCCTGGCTCCAGTGACACAATCCCCTCATCAACTGGTCTACGGTGCCATCATGGGCTGGAGTCTGTTCTGCCACGCCCATTGTCTGAAGTCAGCGCAACCTGCCCTGGGATGTCTTCCTGGGGGCTCAGAAGGTGCCCCGGACCTCTCCCCCATCCCCGCGGAGTACCAGGACCTCCGGGAGGTGTTCAGCAAGACCCGGGCCACTTCGCTTCCGCCGCACCGACCGTATGACTGCAGGATTGACCTTCTCCCTTGCACCACGCCGCCCCGGGGACATCTGTACTCTGTCGGGACCGGAGACTAAGGCTATGGAGACCTACATTTATTCATCCCGCCAGGATTTATTCATCCCTCTTCCTCTCCCGCCAGCGCAGGGTTCTTCTTCATGGAGAAAAAAGACAAGACCCTGCGCCCATGCATTGACTACCGGGGACTCAATTAAATTACTGTTACCCACTACAACTAATTTCCTCTGCCTTCGAGCCGCACCAGGGGGCCACCGTGTTTTCCAAGCTGGACCAACGGAACGCCTACCACCTGGTGCAGATACGAGTGGAAGACCTCCTTCAACATTGCCTGCGGCCACTACAAGTGTCTGGTCATGCCTTTTGGCCACACCAACGCCCCAGCTGTGTTCCAGGCTCTGGTAAATTATGTTCTCTGGGACATGTTGAACTGGTTCGTCTTTGTCTACATTAATGACATCCTCGTCTTCTCCCGCTCCCCCCAAGAACATATGCTCCACGTCCGGCAGGTCCTTCAATGCCTTCTGGAGAATCAGCTGTTTGTGAAGGCGGAGAAGTGCGAGTTCCACCGCTCCACCATCCCCTTTCTGGGTTACATCATCTCTGCTGGGAGTGTCCAGATGGATCACGGGAAGGTGAGAGTGGTGGTGGATTGGCCTCAGCCTACGTCCAGGGTGCAGCTGCAATGCTTCCTGGTGTTTGCCAACTTTTATCGCCTTTTCCCATCTCTAAAAGTATTAGCCCCTCTGCTCTTCATCTTCTGTTGCCCCGTACACTTCGTATACATCCCACCTTTCATATGTCCGGAGTTAAACCTATGTCTCACAGCCTTTTGTCTCCTGTTTCCAGGCCCACCCCTCTCCCCAGCTCATCGACGGTCAACCGACATACACAGTGAGGCGTCTCCTGAAGGTTTGACCTCAGGGCAGGGGGTTCTAGTACCTGGTTGACTGGGAGGGTTATGGCCCGGAGGAGAGGTGCTGGGTCCCCGCCAGGGACATCTTGTACCCAGGACTCATCACGGATTTCCAACGCCGACAACCTGGTCAACCAGGTATGCGCTCAGGTAGGACGCCAGGTGGCGCACCTAGAGGGGGGAGGGGAGGACGGGTTACTGTCACACCCTGATCTTTCGTCCGGTCTTTGTGATTGTCTCCACCCCCCTCTAGGTGTCACCTATCTTCCCCATTATCCCCTGTGTATTTATACCTGTGTTCTCTATTTGTTTTGTCAAGCCTACCAGCGTTTTCCCCTCTAATGTGTGTACAGTCAAACATAACCACACCAAATCTACTACAAATCACACTTAACCCCCGCTGTCATTCATTACATGAAAATGCTCAACATGTTTCATTACTCAACACAATTCCAGTACTGTATATGACATAGTATCACCCTGGTGAGAGAGAGGGCCTCTCCCTGTGTTGTATGTTTAGTGGTTCTCTCCTCCATCTGTCACGCGGGCCTCAGGGGTGTCGGCCCTCTCACAGTAAAGCTGGCTGATTGGCTGTTTAGGGATGATGGACAGCTCTGTAATGGAACAGGAGGCATCCCACTGCACTCTCCTGAGTGATGCACTGTTTGTGCGTGCATACAGTATGTGTGTGGGCAGGGTTCTCAACCTCGTTCCTGGAGAACTACCATCCTGTTGGTTTCTGCTCCGACCCTAATCTAGCACAACTGATTCTAATAATTAGCTGGTTGATAAGCTGAATCAGGTTAGTTACAACTGGGGCTGTAGTGAACCTACAAGAGGGTATCTCTCCAGGAACAGGGTTGGAGAGCTTCTTCTTCCCATCACATTGAATCACACACCATTCAGGTACAGTGATGTATTTCATGGTGTCGAGAACATGACGCAGTGGCACCAGATATAGACACTCATAAAAAGTCATGACATTTGACGACATATGACTTGAATGTAAAAGTGGGCGTGTCATCCTACTCTCATATGAAACATATAGAAATACTCTATAACATGGGGCGGCAACAGGTGACGTTGCCTTGGTGACGTGTCATACTGACAGGACTCTGAATGACGGCTTCTAAGGGATGAGTGCTGGCCAAAAGTTCTGCAATATATGGAATAGGGTGCCATTTGAGACGTGGCCTTAGTGACGTCATATAGTATCATATAGCTGATGCTCTAGATGATGGCTTCCAGGGGACCAATATGAGGAACACAGGACACTAATGAATCTGTGTGTAACATCTGCTGAGCCTCTCTCTGCACGCAGGCTGCTATTACAAGGATGTGATGGAGAGCCCAGCCAGAACCAGACATTAATTGCCGACGCCGCCAGATGCCAATCCTCCCACCTGGTAGGGCGCAGCGTGCGTGATGGACAGGATGGATTGCTTTTGTCTGATTTTACGAAAGTGTTTCTTGATTCTTCTCAGAGCTCATAGATGATTGTTGTTTTGTCTTCTCTCTCATCTCCACCTATTCTTGTCATTTCACACTCCCTTGCTTTCTCTCTTTTTATTTCTCTCTCAGTTCACATTTTCCTCTTCCCCCACTCTCTCTCTCTCTCTCTTGCTCTCCCTCTTTAGCTCTCTCTCTTGTTCCCTCTCTTTTGCCCCCCCCCATCTCTCCCTTTCTGCCCACTCTTATGCCCAGGTAGCTAAGTTTACAGATGGCTGTAACATCAGTGGGCGGTGATGACGCAGTAACAGGAGCTACATTTTCCAATTAAATACACCACACGTTGGAATTGTGATTCATTTTTGACATCATTGACGCTATTGCATCTCATACCATCCATCTTAATTTGACGAGGTTGACAAGAGAGAAAGCTGTAATATGTGAAACAAAGAGTAAAATTCCTGAAAGTCACAAGTTAACTTTTTACAGAATAGGATCTAAATGGTTTTCAAATCAGTCTTTTTTGTCCGTGCAAAAACAACGCTTGAGGCAATGTTGTAGGCTCTGTCTATAGACAATATGTAATATACAGTACCAGTCAAAAGTTTGGACACACTTACACAAAGGTTTTTCTTTATTTTTTACTATTTTCTACATTGTAGAATAATAGTGAAGACATCAAAACTATGAAATAACACATATGGAATCATGTAGTAACTAAAAAAGTGTTAAATAAATAAAAATATATTTTATATTTGAGATTCTTCAAAGTAGCCACCCTTGGCCTTGATGACAGCTTTGCACACTCTTGGCATTCATGAGGAGTGCTTTTTCCAACAGTCCAAACTTTTGACTGGTAGTGTATGTACAATATTTGGAGAATCAAATCAAAATGTATACAGCACAGTCGATATATAGAATATCTTATAGTCAAAGATGAAAAGCGTCCCTTTTCTGCATGTAGTGAGAGAACACGTACCACAAACCATGTCTCATAGCTCTCTGCAGTTTCCACACTGAGCTGAGAGAGAGTTCTGCTCTGTCATTCTGACAGACCATTACCCCTCACTGTGCCTAATGGGCGATCACAGCTTAAATGAACAGGAGACTGAAAAAAAGTGTCTGGGGTTGACATGTGCTTTACGTATCAGCTTCAAATACCATTTACATTAAGATAAAGGGCTATTAGAACTATTAAAAGGTTAGGTGATTCAAGAGTGGGGACAAAAAATGTCCTGGCGATCATTTTTAGTTTTTCTTGTCTGTTCGTGTCACCTATAGCTAGCTCTAAGACTCCTACTGGTATCAGCTCCAAGTCTTCAAATCTTGTGTTTTATATCTGATAAGTGCTAATCCTTATTGGAAGCTATACTCTACCAGCTGAACAGAGAAACCCTGTCTTCAGTCAGTCAGAGCCTGCATAGTGCTGCAGTGTGTCATGGCAGGTCCTCCCCAGACAGATAAAGAGAGCAGAGAAGCCTGTTGAATTGCACATTATCGCCTGGGGGCTCAGCGGGATATCCCTCCTGACATCCAGGGTAATGTCTCATAACAGTGACAAGCCGCAAAACACAGCCAATTTATGCATCCAGCCTCATCCATCCTCATCCAGTCCTGTGAGCGACAGGTAATCAATACGGACTGGCCGGGGAGAGGAGTGACTTCACAGTCTGGCCATGACACACTCTCAGTTTGTGTAGCTGACGATGAATGTGTCTAGGTGTGTGTGTGTGTGTGTGTGTGTGGGGGGGGGGGGGGGTTGTGTGTGTTTGGGAGTGCTTGTGCGTGCGTGCATGGTTGCGTGTGTGTGTACTCTCTGAAGTGAGACAACAGAGCCAAGCGGTATCCTCAGAGGTCTCAGAAAACACATTGCACAAACAGAGTGGATGCTTAGTGACTGGATGTCAGTAGACAATACGACGAGGAGGCTTGAGATGAATGCTGATTAGATAGAAAAAACAGCTGAAGGAGCACATTAATCATTTGTAATATAACATCGCTATTATTGCTTCCCTTAATTGGTTTTCCCTCTGCTTTGAATCGCAATGGAAAGCAAAAGATGACTTAGAAGAGTGTGAGGGAAGATCGTATCTGTGTGTGTGTTTCTGTATGAGAGTGTGTATCAAAGAGAGAGAGAGAGAGAGAGAGTGCATGTGCAAGTATAAGTGTGTTCATGTGTGAGCGCGCGCGTGTGTGTGTGTGTGTGTGTGTGTGTGTGTGTGTGTGTGTGTGTGTGTGTGTGTGTGTGTGTGTGTAAGATTGTGGGAGAGTATCTGAGTGTGTGTGTGTGAAGAGTAATTTCCCCAGCCCAATCTGCGGAAGCACGATCTGTAATTACCCACGCCACTCAGACTCTCTCATGCAGCTCTAACGTAAAGAGAAAAAGGCGATAAACGCCGTACTGCAGCTCTCCCTAGTCTCCCACTCAGAGCTCCAGGGAAAATAAGATTAACCCCAGCCGCTGTGGTTCAAAGCCACTGGACAGGCAGGAGGCAGAAGAGAGGCAGGCTCTGTGGACAACCATGTAGCACTGTGTGTATGTGCGTGTTTGCGTGTATGTGTGTGTGTGTGTGTATGTGCGCATGTAGGCAGTGAGCCAAGCAGGACTCCTCAACAGGCCCCAGCAGTGCTCACTCTCTAGGCTGACATGTCAGTGAACCAACAAGGTCAGAGACCCCCACTTCACAGCAGAGTTAGAGCGCCGTGGAGAAGTGGTTGGCTTGTGTATGCTGGCTGAGGGCGAGTGGGGTGTAGTCTGACTGGCACGTGGACTGGCACAGTTATAGTTGTGGGATGGGACAGACTATGTAGAGTGTATTTGACCTGAAGTAGAGTTAAGTAGTGCGCAGTTCAAATAATACAGCTCTTGCTGTAGTTGGCCTAGTACATGACACAACACATAGACAGGATATTGCTTCTTGTCTTTCTCAACATTGTCTTTTCTAGCTCTCTCTTTGTCTCTCTCTACCTATTTCTTACTCTCTCTCTACCTCTTTCTTTCTTTCTCTCTCTCTCTCTCTCTCTCTCTCTCTCTCTCTGTCTCTCTACCTCTTTCTTTCTCTCTCTCTGCCTCTTTCTTTCTCTCTCTCTCTCTCTTTGTCTCTCTACCTCTTTCTTTCTCTCTCTCTCTGTCTTTCATTCTCTCTCCCTCTCATTCTCTCTCTCTCTCATTCTCTCTCTCTCTCACGCACATATAGACAGAGACAGAGACAGAGAAAGAGAGAGACACACACACACACACACACACACACACACACACACACACACACACACACACACACACACACACACACACACACAGAAACGTCATTCATTTCACTGACAGCATGAGTGGCATTAATATTCTGGGTTCATGGATGAGAGGCCTCTGATATTGTTAACCTTTAACATCCGCCCTTTGTTTGGGTGTTTGCCAAGAGCCAGAGGCCTGTTGCTGTGTGTGTTACTTACAGGGCAGAGGTAATTCACAGGGTACCATAGAGTATAGCTCTCACTCCGAGCTCAGTCAAATAGGAACATTAGAAAGCAAGCAAACCCACATGAAAAAATTATATAGTTTACTATACTGTAGTATTACTATAGTTTAAAAAACATAGCGCTTTTTCAGACAGGAATGTTTTTGCGGACTGTAGTATACTGTAGTATTTACTATAGTGTTTTTGCAGATATTACTGTAGAATACTATAGTATATAGAGGTTACCATTTTATTTGTTTAATTTTAATTAGCCAGGGAGTCATGTTCAGACCACAGTCTTTTTTGCCCTGCATCAACACATCAATAAACAACAATTACACTATACAGTACATACAGTGCATTCAGAAAGTATTCAGAACCCTTCACTTTTTCCACATTATGTTACGTTACAGCCTTCTTCTAAAATTGATGAAATAGTTTTTTTCTCTCATCAATTTACATACAATACCCCATAATGACAAAGTAAAAAAAGGTTTTTAGAAATATCACATTTAAATAAGTATTTAGACCCTTGATTCAGTACTTTGTTGAAGCACCTTTGGCAGTGAATACAGCTTTGAGTCTTCTTTGGTATGAAGGTACAAGCTTGGCACACCTGTATTTGGGGAGTTTTTTGCCCCAGTTTGAGGTCCTGAGAGGATCTCTCTGTACTTTGCTCCGTTCATCTTTCCCTCGATCCTGACTTGTCTCCCAGTCCCTGCCACGGCATGATGCTGCCACCACCATGCTTCACCGTAGAGATGGTGCCAAGTTTTCACCAGACGTGACACTTGGCATTCAGGCCAAAGAGTTCAATCTTGGTTTCATCAGACCAGACAGAGAATCTTGTTTCTCATGGCCTGAGAGTCCTTTAGGTGCCTTTTGGCAAACTCCATGCGAGCTGTCATGTACCTTTTACTGAGGAGGGGCTTATGTCTGTCCACTCTACCATAAAGGCCTGATTGGTGGAGTACTGCGGAGATGGTTGCCCTTCTGGAAGGTTCTCACATCTCCACAGAGGAACTCTAGAGCTCTGTCAGAGTGACCATTGGGTTCTTGGTCACTTCCCTGACCAAAGCCCTTCATCGCCGATTGCTAATTTTGGCCCGGCAGCCAGCTCTAGGAAGAGTCTTGGTGGTTCCAAACTTCTTCCATTTAAGAATGATGGAGGCCACTGTGTTCTTGGGGACCTTCAATGCTGCTGAAAGGTTTTGGTATCGTTCCCCAGATCTGTTGTGGAAACATCTCAAGGATGATCAATGGAAACAGGATGCAGCACCTGAGCTAAATTTAGAGTCACTGTAACGGCTGTCTGTAAGAGGGAACCAAGGTGCAGCAGAGGATGTGCTCATCATTAGAATTTTAATTCAGATAAACAAGAGAACACTACAAAATGACCAAAACGACAGCAAACAGTCCTGTTAGGAAAATACTCAAACAGAAACAATTACCCACAAAACCCAAAGGAAAAACATGCTCCTTATGTGTGACTCCCAATCAGCAGCAACGAGCTTCAGCTGTGCCTGATTGGGAGCCACACACACGGCCCAAAACAAAGAAATACCAAAACATAGAAAAAGGAACATAGAACGCCCACCCAATGTAACACCCTGGCCTAACCAAAATAAAGAACAAAAAACCCCTCTCTATGGCCAGGGCGTTACAGTACCCCCCCCCAAAGGTGCGGACTCCGGCCGCAAAACCTGACTCTGAAGGGGAGGGTCCGGGTGGGCCTTCTTACGGCGGCGGCTCAGGTGCGGGACGTGGCCTCTGCTCCACCCTTGACGTCGCCCTCTTAGGTGGCGCACCTGGCCGCGCCGAAGGTCTGGTGGGCGACGCTGACTGCGCCCGGCTGGCGGGCGGCGATGGTTGCGCCCGGCTGGCGGGCAACCCTTGTTGCGCCCGGCTGGCGGCCGGCGATGGTTGCGCCCGGCTGGCGGGCGACCCTGGCTGCGCCCGGCTGGCGGGCGGCGATGGTTGCGCCCGGCTGGCGGGCGGCGATGGTTGCGCCCGGCTGGCGGGCGACCCTTGTTGCGCCCGGCTGGCGGCCGGCGATGGTTGCGCCCGGCTGGCGGGTGACCCTGGCTGCGCCCGGCTGGCGGGCGGCGATGGTTGCGCCCGGCTGGCGGGCGACCCTGGCTGCTCTGACGGCACTGACCCAGGATTCACCAGGCTGGGGAGACATGACAGAGGCCTGGCCCTAGGCGTAGGCACAGGACTCACCGGGCTGGCGGGCGTCCCTGGCCACTCTGGCAGTTCAGGACAGTTGAGACCCACTGGAGGCCTAGTCCTGGGAGGTGGCACAGGACGGACCAGGATGGGGAGACCCACTGGAGGCCTAGTCCTGGGAGGTGGCACAGGATGGACCAGGATGGGGAGACCCACTGGAGGCCTGGTCCTGGGAGGTGGCACAGGATGGACCAGGATGGGGAGACCCACTGGAGGCCTGGTCCGAGGAGGAGGCACAGGATAAACCGGGCTGTGGGGGAGCCATGGAGTTCTGGTACGGACACTCTTTACCCACACTCCAGGCTGAAAGCCCACTTTGGCCCGGCACAGGCGGAGAGCAGGCATTGGGCGAACTGGACCCTCCCAGCGCTCTGGAGACACAGTGCGCAACGCCGGCGCAGGATAACCTGGACCGAGGAGGCGCACTGGAGACCAGACGCGCTGAGCTGGCACCATCCGCCCTGGCTCGATGCCTGCACTCGCATGGCACTTGCGGGGGGCTGGTATGTAGCGCACCGGGCTTTGAACGCGCACTGGGGACACCGTGCGCTCCACAGCATAACACGGTGTCCTACCAGTACCACGCTGCTTCCGGTAAGCACGGGGAGTTGGCTTAGGTCTACCACCTGACTCTGCCAATCTCCCCGTGTGCCCCCCCCCAAAAAAATTGTGGGGCTGCCTCCCGTGTCCGTTGAGCTCCCTTGCCTCGTACCAGCGCCTCTCAGCTCTCGCCGCCTCGATCTCCCACTGCGGGCGGCGATACTCCCCAGCTTGAGCCCATGGTCCTTTCCCATCCAGGATTTCCTCCCAAGTCCATGACTCCAGATAGCTTTTCTCCTGGTGCCTCTCCTTGTGCTGCTCCTTCCTCTGCTGCTTGGTCTGTTGTTGCTGGGTAATTCTGTAACGGCTGTCTGTAAGAGGGAACCAAGGTGCAGCAGAGGATGTGCTCATCATTAGAATTTTAATTCAGATAAACAAGAGAACACTACAAAATGACCAAAACGACAGCAAACAGTCCTGTTAGGAAAATACTCAAACAGAAACAATTACCCACAAAACCCAAAGGAAAAACATGCTCCTTATGTGTGACTCCCAATCAGCAGCAACGAGCTTCAGCTGTGCCTGATTGGGAGCCACACACACGGCCCAAAACAAAGAAATACCAAAACATAGAAAAAGGAACATAGAACGCCCACCCAATGTAACACCCTGGCCTAACCAAAATAAAGAACAAAAAACCCCTCTCTATGGCCAGGGCGTTACAGTCACATAGCAAAGGGTCTGAATAATTATGTAAATAATGTATTTGTTTTTTTATTTGTAATGAATTTGCAAAAAATTCTAAATAACAGTTTTTGCTTTTTCATTATGTGGTATTGTGTGTAGATTGATAAAAAAACGATTTAATCAATTGTAGAATAAGGCTGTAACGTAACACAATGTGGAAAAAAGGAAGGGGTTTGAATACTTTCCAAATGCACTGTATATACAAATCGATTACACAATACATGAAAAGCAAACACAAAACATGAAATGCAAAACACAACCATTTTTACCAGCTACATGCAGCCAGACCAACACCAACAATTAATAAACACTGTGTTCTTTCCTTTAAATATTTTTGTAACCAGCTACACGCAGCCTGTTCCAGACCAATTTTTACATACACTATAATAATTACTGTAGTGTTTTTGCGGACTTTTCTATATTGTAGTACGTACTGTAGTGTTTTTGCGCACTGTAGTTACTGTAGTATTTACTGTACTGTTTTACGGACATTACTGTAGTATTTACTTTAGTGTTTTGTTTTCTTTGACATAGTGTTTTTGCAGACTGTAGTGTTTTGCGGACATTACTGTTGCATTTACTATAGTGTTTGTCACGACTTCCGCCGAAGTCGGTCCCTTTCCTTGTTCGGGCGGCGTTCGGCGGTCGACGTCACCGGCCTTCTAGCCATCGCCAATCCACTTTTCATTTTCCATTTGTTTTGTCTTTGTTTTACACACCTGGTTTCAATTCCCCAATTACATGTTCATTATTTAACCCTCTGTTTTCCCCATGGTTTTTGTGCGTGTTTGTTTAATGTATTTCGGTCCTTTTGTCTGGGCTTGGTATTTACCTCAAGTATTTGGTAATTTTGAGTAAAGTTACTTTTATTACTCATCTCTGCTGTCCTGCGCCTGACTTCTCTGCACCAGCTACACCCAGACCTTTACAGTGTTTGCTTTATTATCTTTGACAAAGAAGTGTTTTTGCCAACTGCAGTGTTTTATTTTGTGGAGATTACTGTAGAATTTACTGTAGTGTTTTTGTGGACTGTAGTATACTGTAGTTTTACTATAGTATTCTACAGTATACTACAACATTCTATAGTAAGTCCTACACATGATCAGGAGATACTACAGTGTGTAGTATAGTATTCTAAAGTACACTACAGTTTACTGCGGAATTCTATACTAAGTGATGTAGTATTCTATAGTAAACTGTAATATTTTTTCATGTGGGAAGGGCCTTGAAAATGCACTGTACTGGTGAGGACAGTTGACTTGCTCTGAAGAATGGAGGTGAGTAGATAGAGAATGTGTAGCTACTTCACATGGATTGTTTGGGCTTAAAGACCTCAGATTTACTGAGATGAGCGAAGAGATAGAGGGAGGGAGAGAGAGAGGTAGGCAGAGGTGGTAAATGGATGGAATATTATTCAATATGAATAAACTATAAACCCCCACTGCTTGTTTCTCTGACATGTACAAATTCTCCATGGGTTCCCTTCCTGTCAACCCATTGTTCTCAAAAAGAAAGGATAATTCCCTATAAAATGTGGTTCTATGACAATAAAGATACTAGACAGGGTCAAAGCAAATTCACGCTGTCAAGAAGTATTTTACAGCAAACAAACATGAATGACCAAATTCCTCATCCATATATCATCATGATGCTCTGAAAAGGGTAGATATGGATGTGTTAGGCCATTATCTGCTCCAAATTGCCTTCTGGATGGAGCAAGTGACTTGGCAGGGTTGTAGTGATGATTAGGCTTTATCCAACCACGGTTATAGGAGCTACTCAGGCTCAAGATAATGCAGGATATCCTCACTATCAGCTGGCTGGGTGCTAGGCTTGTACGATTTACTGCCCCTTACGTCTGACCCTGACAATCGGCTATATGAGGGTCTAAATCTACTTTCTTCAACTTTTCCCCATTTCACGCTGGGGATCTCTGAGAAGTTTAGAGCAGTATCTCTGTTTGGCTTGGAAAGTATCTAGATTGTCAAACCGACCTTGTGCCATATCGGGATATTCGGTAATGCCGGTACTGAACATAAAGGGCATTATTTTCTAACCCCACAGCCTCCGTAATCTGAAGGTTAGCAATGCTAACAAGTACATATACATTCCCAGATAGAATGCTAACTTAATGCTAACGAGCGCATTGCGATCATTTGATACAGTCTCTGACCTAAACTATTTTCAGGACAGACAAAGTTATAAAAGTAACTCAAAAATGCTACTCACAGTTTGCTGCAAAAAAAATATTAGACGGAAAAGCTCTTGATCCAGGAGGGGATTCTCTGCTGTTACCAGGCGAAGGTTGATTTTGTAAGAAGCTAACCACTTAGCTAGAAAGCTAACTAGCTACTAAATTAGCAAACCAAATGCACAACTGCAGAGCATTTAGCACATTTTCTACAGTTAACTTAATAGTTATCAGATATGTAGCTGGCAAACATTTATACTGAACAAAAATATAAGCACCACATGCAAAAATTTCAACGATTTTACTGAGTTACAATTCATAAGAAAATCAGTCAATTGAAAAAAATTCATTAGGTCCTAATCTATGGATTTCACATGACTGGGAATACAAATATGCATATGTTGGTCACGTATACCTTAAAAAAAGTAGGAGAGTGGATCAGAAAACCAGTCAGTATCTGGCGTGACCACCATTTGGCTCATGCAGCACGACACATCTCTTTTGCATAGAGTTGATCAGGAAGTTGATTGTGGCCTGTGGAACGTTGTCCCACTCCTCTTCAATGGCTGTGCGAAGTTGCTGGATATTGGCGGGAACTGGAACGCGCTGTTGTACACATTAATCCAGAACATCCCAAACAAGCTCAATGGGTGACATGTCTGGTGAGTATACAAGCCATGAAAGAACTGGGACATTTTTGGCTTCCAGGAACTGTGTACAGATCCTTGTGACATGGGGCTGTGCATTATCATGCTGAAACAGGAGGTGATGGTGGCGGATGAATGGCATGGCAACGAGCCTCAATCTCAAAGTCCAGAAATGTATGAGACCAGGGACGATGAGGAACTGTGGCTGCAGGAGGCCAGAAGGAGCTTGTCGTGGAGTCTTGTTTTGAGCACACACAGTGCATGCGGTGACGAAGTCAGAGACGTCAGGGACCATTGTGGGCCACCAGAAACGTTGTCGAAGGAAGGCTAGTGTACGACAGGACCCTGGATGACAGGTCAGCCTGGAGGAATGAGCCCATTCCAGGACCCGGGACTGGACTGGGTTAGGGACAAACAGCCGGTTAGCTGGGCCCCTTTCAGATCCAGACTGGGCATGAGGTTGGGAGAATGGTTTTGGAGGTCGAGGGTGTGGCAGAGGAACTGTATAGCCGGGAGAGAGCATCAGGCTTCACATTTTTAGACCCTGGACGGTAGGAAATGGTAAAGTTGAATCTGGTAAACAGGAGGGCCCACCGGGCCTGCCTTGAGTTGAGGCACTTGGCTGAATGGAGATATTCCATGTTAGGGTCGGTCCAGACCAGGAATGACTGTTCTGCTCCTTCCAGCCAGTGGCTCCACTCCTCCAACACCATCTTCACCGCCAGGAGTTCTCGGTTGCAAACATCGTAGTTCCTCTCAGCAGGATTGAGACGATGGATCAGGAAGGCACAGGGATGAAGCTTCTGGTCCTGGGCAGATCGCTGGGACAGACCCCCTCTCCAACATCCGAAGCATCCACTTCCACCACAAATTGACGCGAGGGGTCCGGATGGATGAGGATGGGTGCTGTTGTGAACCGATGCTTCAGGTCCACAAAGGCTTTGTTGACAGCTGGAGACCATTTGAACGGTACCTTGGGAGAGGTGAGTGCCGAGAGGGGGGCCGCCAGGGTGCTGTAATCTCGAATGAAACGGCGGTAGAAGTTTGCAAAACCAAGAAACCGTTGCAATTGCAACCTGGACGTTGGTTGAGGCCAATCCACCACTGCTTTCACCTTTCCAGGATCCATCTGAACATTGCCTTCAGCAATGACATATCCCAGAAAGGAGATAGAAGAGCGGTGGAACTCACACTTCTTGGCTTTCACTAAATAATTTGTTCTCTAGGAGGCGCTGAAGGACCTGTCTGACATGGAGTACATGTTCTTGGGCAGATTGGGGAAAAAAACAGGATGTCGTCCAGGTAGATGGACACAAACCAGTTTAGCATGTCCCGAAGCACATCATTGACCAAAGCCTGGAAGACAGCGGGGGCGTTGGTGAGTCCAAATGGCATGACCTGGTATTCATAATGTCCACTGGCTGTGTTGAAGGCTGTCTTCCATTTAAAAAAAATGTTTTTGTCATTTAGCAGACGCTCTTATCCAGAGCGACTTACAGTAGTGAATGCATACATTTCATACATTTTTTTTCCCATGCTGGTCCCCCGTGGGAATTGAACCCACAACCCTAGTGTTGCAAACACCATGCTCTACCAACTGAGCCACACGGGACCACTCATCCCCCTTGTGTATCCGAACCAGCTGGTAGGCATTCCGAAGGTCCAACTAGGAAAACATGGTCGCCCCCTGGAGAGGTTCAAACACAGAGGAGAGGTGGGGGGGTAACGATTTTTGACAGCGATATCGTTAAGTCCCCGGTAGTCAATGCTCGGGCGCAGGGTCTTGTCCCTCTTTTCCACCAAATAAATTCTGCGCCAGCAGTAGATGCAGATGGACGGACGGCCCCAGTGGCCAGAGACTCATATATGTACTCCTCCATAGACTCACCATAGTACTGGTACCCACTAGGGACAAGGGTTTCCTAATAGGGCAGGTAGCTATAAAATGTCCTGCCCCTCCACAGTACAGACAACAGTTATTATTCATCCTCCGAGAGCCCTCCCAAACTGATAGCCTAGTTCTTCCCAACTGCATAGGCTCAGGAGTATCCAACTCACCCGTTGTAGATTCATGAGAGAGCTCGGGTTGCTTCGACTCCTCTCGGAAGAGCTGCCTTCGGAAACTTCCGGATTCCATAGGAGGTGAACGCGCCATATCAGGTGCACGAGTGTGCCCAAGACCAGACCTCTCAGTCTTGCGTTCCCTTAGGCAAAACTGAGAGGTCTGGTCTTGGGCGGTAAGGGAGTGGAGGTCCACCGGCAGTTCCCGAGCAGCTAGCTATCCTTTACCTCCTCAGATAATCCGTGCAGAAATGTATCGAAAAGAGACTCCGGATTCCAGGCACTCTCGGCGGCCAACATGCGAAAGTCCACCTCGTAGTCTGCCACACTATGGGAGTTTTGATGCAAGTCAAGCAGTTTGCTGGCTGCCTTTCTCCCGGATACCGGAGACTCAAACTTCTCACCTCTGCCATGAATTCCTCCAAATGACCGCAAATGGCCGATTGTTATTCCCAAACTACCGTAGCCCAGGAGAGTGCCCTTCCCGACATTAGCGTAATTATATATCTTCATTTTCTTCAGACCGATCGTTGATGGCTGTACCTCAAAAATAAGCGAGCACTGAGAAAGAAAACCCCCGCAGGTACCAGGATTCCCCGAATATCGCTCTGGAGGAGGTAAGCGGGGTTCACGGGGAGTCGGGATAGGCAGTACAAACTCACCACAGATAAGGAAAAAAAATTACTGGGTGATTGGGGTTTTTCAGAGGTGGCAGACAGTCGGAGCTAACTCCCTGATGTGCTCCATAATAGCCTTTAACCCATGGTTGTGGGGTTTCGTCAAGGAACTGAGCCCTTCCAAAAGGTCCTGTAGCAACTCTTGATGTCTCCCAATAGTGGCTCCCTGCAGGGAGACAGCGTGGCGGAGCTGGTCCAAGTCTCCTGGGTCTGTCATGGCCAGTTCGTACTATCATGACACAAGGTGAGACCCAGATGCAGACACAGGAGGCAGATGGTTGGAGTCTTACAATATTTATTAATCCGATAGGGTAAGGCAAGAGAATGGTTGTGGACAGGCTAAAGGGTCAAAACCAGTCCAAAAGGTACCGAAGGGCAGGCAGAATCAAGGTCAGGGCAGGCAGGATGATCAGGCAGGAGGGAAAGAAGTCCAGAGTCAGGCAGGGGTCAAAACCGGGAACACTATCAAAAAGAGAATAGCAAAAGGTGTACGGGGAAAACACGCTGGTTGACTTGACTAACATACAAGACCAACTGGCACAGAGAGACAGGAAATACAGGGTTAAATACACAGGAAATACAGGGGTAAATAAGTGACACCTGGAGGGGGTGAAGACAATCACAGGAGAAACAGATCAGGGCGTGACAGTATGTAACATTTCTGGGATCTTTTATTTCAGCTCAAGAAACATGGCACCAACACTTTGCATTTATATTTTTGTTCAGCGTAGTTATGAATTCCATACTGTGACTAGATTACCTGGCGCGTGCTGCATGAGTGACTCACAAGGCTTTGGTCTCTCGTCGTTGTGTGCTTGTAAACAAACACCGCGTGACTGGAGTCTACAGGTAAGGTTCATAATGAAAAATGATGGTACAGGTGAAATGAAGAACGCAATCTTCTTTATCTCCTAACGTATGGCACAAATTTCGAAAAAATTGTTTCAACGATATTGACGGTACTATTTCCAAATACCCCGATATACGGTATACTGCCCAAGCCTAATCTCTGTAGTTCTGTATTCTTGTATGTCTGTATTTTTGTATTGCTTTATCGCTGTATTTCTGGACAAATACTAAAAGAGCACATTTTCTTTAACCTGATGTAGGTATGTAGGACAGGGGTCTGAAAGTATAGCTCAGAGATTCTGCTCTTTTCTATAACCTGTAGGGAACACAATATGGTCTATACTTGCTGTATTTCTGTACTTCTCTATTTTCTGTGCATGGTGAATCAGCAGCATCCCATAGTAGTAGTTGTGAATGAAGCCACTGCTGCATTCAACTGAGTTAATCCCAGAGCCGTAGGCTTCTCTTAATACCATAGTAGCTCTCCCTTCATCCAGCCATAAGGCCCAGAGAATAATTTCATTTTAAATGACTGTGCAGACAACAGCCCACACATTACTGTTTTAATTCAGCCCAATGTGTGTGTGTGTGTGTGTGTGTGTGTGTGTGTGAGAGTGAGTGAGTGAGTGAGACTTTGACCTTTTGTCTTTCTTTACTGAAGCATTCTCATTTCATTTAAAACTCACCCCCCCTTAAAAATAAACCCCCAAAATATATCCTGTACTGCATACATGTACCATACTCACTTTTCCATCTACCACATGATACAAACCAACATCACAATACTCAAAACAATACCCACTCCTACAACCGTATATCCAAAACATCTTCCCCAGTTATACAGACAGCCCCCCCAACACCATATCTCCTCAAACATCTCCACACTTTTATCATTTTATAGAACTCAAACTCAACCCTAAGGCGCACAGAGACCATCCCATTAAACAATAGTAAAGGGTCTGTTATCCCCCACCTCTGACCCTATTCCTCCTTGTTAGCCAAATAGCTAACTTTGCCTGTGCAAACAGAAAATTCAACAAAACACATTTGGCCTTCTCCTTACTCGAATACCTGTATCCCATTATAAACATCCCAACAGTAAAAACCTCCCCCAACCTCTCACACAGACATTCCAACAGAGACATTAATGGAATTAACCTGGCGCACACAGAAAACACATGAATCACAGTTTCTTTCATTTTACAGAAAGGACACCCCTGCCCGACTCCCGGTTCAACCCGTGCCAACCAGCTGTTAGTGGCCAGGGCTCCATGAAGAACCCTCCACTGGAGGTCCCCTGACCTCTTTGGTACTGGGGGTTTGTAGAGCCCCCTCCATCTAAAACCCACCATACTCTCTGCCCCACATACCCCCTGCCACTGATGTGCCCTCACTCCTGTTAGTCTCCTAATGCTCCTAACCTTAATGCAAAGGTTGTAGAGGGCTTTACCTCCTACCCCTTCAAACTCCCCCAGGCTCAGAGTGTTAAAATCGAATAAGTCCTCCAGACCCCCTTGCCAGTCTCCAGTCTCTGCCATCACCTGCAGTAGCGGAAACACTGGTGGCCCCTCTCCCTTTGGCCACTCAAACATCCTCCTTACCGGCTCAGACAGTGCCTCCTGGACTTCCTCCAGGAATCTCTAGAGCAGCCTAAGAGACGTTATTCTTGTTTGTTGTGCCAAGACTTCCGGGGTTTTCCACCCCTCCTCTCCCAGCAGTCTCAGGTCACCCAGCCTTTGTAAACCCCTGCCATCAGTTGCCTCTGCAGGGTGGCCGACTGAACCGATCTCAAAGGGATGGCTGGGTTGTGGAAGATAGCTCCTCCCACACCCACACCCACAGCCCAGGCTCCACACCCCCTTCTCATGTGGGCCTTAGCAGCTGCCAAGCCCTCAGCATTGCAGAGTAAACATCTGAGAGACCTGCTGTACTCAGCCTCTCCAGCTTCATGAGGAACAGCTGCCGGTCCAACCCTAATCTGCCAGCTCCCCTCAGCAGCATGCATGCTGGTTCCCTCCAGCCAACATCAGTATGGTACATTAGTCTCTGCACCGCCTTTAGCCGGAAGGCAGCCATTCTGCTCTCCAGCTACACTAGGCCCTGTCCTCCTTCGTGGACGGTCATGTAGAACACTGCAGCCCTCAGCCAGTGATGGCCCGACCAGAAGAAGTCCACCAGCTTGCGTTGGGGGGGAGCTTTGCTCTTGCCCCAGTTTAACAGAGCTTTGCTCTTGTCCCAGTTTAACTTAGCTGATGAAGCTCCCTCATACACCTTCAGACTGGTCTCTAGTGCCTGCATATCTTGACCATCCCTGACCATCACAGAAACATAATCTGCATATGCTGACACTGCTATTCCTGTCACCACATCCATGCCTGTCCAGCACACTCCCTGCAGTCTCCTGCGTAGCAGTCCTAAGAAAGGCTCAATGGCTAGTGTGTATAACTGCCCAGATAGAGGGCATCCTTGTCTAATGCCCTGTCTCACCCAGACTGGCCTACTGAGCCCCCCTCCCACCTTAACCATACATGATGCCTCAGCATACAACAGCTTCACACAGGTCAAAAAACTCTTCCCAAACACAGACATCACATTAAACAGATACTCATGGTTCACTCTATCAAAAGCATTCTCTTGATCTAAAGAGAGCAGTCCAAAGTTCACATTAGAACCTTTCGACAAGTCCAACATGTCCCTAATTAAGAACAAGTTGACCGTGATTGAGCGTCCCGGTACACACTATGTTTGGTCCTTATGTACTATCGAAATGGGACTTCAGTCTGTTAGAGAGGACCTTGGCAAATATCTTGTAGTCCGCACAGAGTAATGCCACAGGCCTCCAGTTCCCTTTTTGGGCAGGAGTGTCAGAGCCGCCTGATGGCAGATCATCGGCAACTCTCCTACCCCGACGCATTCACGTAACACGCAAAAGAATTCCTGTCCAATTATTCCCCAGAATTGTTTTATAAAACTCCACTGGGAGTCCATCGGGGGACATCTGGGTTACGGCCTCTGCCAGTTCATGGTACAACAGAGGAATGTCCATTTCATCCCTCTGTGCCAGAGAGAGCTTAGGGAGTCCTGTGAACAAGACCTGAGCACACATAATAGGATCACACACTTCTGCCCTATACAATTCAGTATAAAACTCCACAGTCCGTTCCCACATCTTACCCACCACAGAGGTCACCTGCCCATCAGACAGCCGTAGACAATGCATACCCTTGGCTTCACTGCTCTGTCTTTCCAAACCAAAGAAGAAGGAGCTGGGAGCATCCATCTCCTTGAGCATGGAGAACCTAGCTCTTACAAGTGCTCCCTTTGCTTTAACCTGGAAAAAACTGCCCAGGTCCCTACGTAATTCGGCTAAATTAGCCTGGAGGCCTACATTGCCTTGCCCCACCATCTCTACCTCCATCTCACTAGTACAATGCTCTAGTTCCCCCAATACTCTCCTAGCCTCTGAGGATGAGAGAGCTGTGTACTGTTGACAGAAAAGCCGAATTTGGACTTTCCCCACATCCCACCATTGACTCAGAGACTCTTCTCTTCGCTGCCCCCACCTTTCCCAAAAGGTCTGGAAACCTGAGCAAAAAGTGGCGCCTTGTAAGAGCTTTACATTGAACTTCCAATAAGATGCCTGCCGAGGCCCTGGTGAAATAGACAGCGTTGATGTGATGATCCGAAAACCGCACCAGGAGAATGGAAGCGCCCAACAGCCTATTGCTCCGATTCCTAGACATGTAAAACCGATCAAGTCGGGCTGCACTCACCCTAGCCCTAAAAACATTCACCCATGTATACTGTCTTGTGTTGGGATGTTTAGTTCTCCAAACTTCCACTAGTTCGAACTGATTAATGATGTCCCTTAAAAACACTCCCACTGACACTGAATGAGGCTCTTCCCCATTTCTGTCTTTCGTAAAATCCATTGTACAGTTCCAGTCCCTGCCGACCACCAGTGTCTCCGCAGGCGCTACCTGTGAGAGTTCCTGTCTAAGACTCCCAAATAGAACCCCTCTTTCTCTCCCTGTATTAGGCGCATACACATTTATAAAGACAAAACCCATGTTGTTCATTTCTGCTTTAACAACAAGCAGCCTACCCCTACACACCTCCCTTGAGGAGCACATTTTTACAGACAGACCTGGTGCAAAAAGGAGTGCCACCCCTGCACTTAGATTTGTCCCATGGCTCAACACACTTGCCCCTTTCCATCAGAGCCCCCAATCGACTTCATTCAACACATCACTATGTGTCTCCTGCAGAAACAACACCTGTATTTCTTTTTGTTTTACATATTCACCCAACACACTCCTCTTTCCTGCATCACTGGCGCCATTTATATTGAGCGAGCCTACCCGAAGAGTCTCCATAAGAGGTGGGAGAAATGCCAGCAGAGAAAGAGACCAATAGCAAAGCTCAAAAAGCCCCAGTGTCAGAAAGAAAATATACATCTAAACAGTGTCTGAAGGTAAACCTTTACGCACTGTTGTGACCCACTTCCTCAACCTAAACCGTTTCCTGGGTGAGAGGACACCATGCCCCTCATTTATCATAGCATATTGTACTGATCTTACAAACTTTCTCGGGTCAGAAAAAAAATCCTCAAGATTAGCTTTTTTCCCTTTGGTCTCATTCAGGAACCTTGTCAGTTCTCTCAACGTGTACTTAGACCCCTCTGCTTGACTGGCTGTCAGCTCCGGGCCCATTGAAGAGGAGCCTGAAAAAAATAACTCCTCATCCTTTTCCTCAGACTCACTTTCCTCCTCATCTCTATCTCCCACCCTGACCACCTGCCTTTCCTCTCTGGTCAGGGCATCCCCCACAGCAACAGGCAAAGTTTCCATGGTGCCTTTAACCACACCCTTTTTCCTTTTCCGCTTAACACCGTCCTCCTCCCCACCTAGTCTCTTACACTTCCCCACTATACTCTCCTCATCCACTAGCATAACCTGACTAGACCCAGCATCATCTACACCACCCTCCATAGCATGACTAGGCCCAGCATCATCTACACCACCCTCCATAGCATAACTAGGCACAGCCTCAGCTACCCCACCATCTCTAGCCTGACTAGACCCAGCCTCCGCTACCCCACCATCTCTAGCCTGACTAGGCCCAGCCTCACCTACACCACCATCTCTTGCATGACTAGGCCCAGCCTCATCTACACCACCACCTCTGGCATGACTAGGCCCAGCCTCATCTACACCACCACCTCTGGCATGACTAGGCCCAGCCTCATCTACACCACCACCTCTGGCATGACTAGGCCCAGCCTCATCTACACCACCATCCCTGGCATGACTAGGCCCAGCCTCATCTACACCACCATCCCTGGCATGACTAGGCCCAGCCTCTGCTGTCTGCATCTCATTACCCCCTGCACTTTGACCTTGATTTCCCCCACTGGCGCTTGTACCCTCACCTTGTCTACAGCCTTTATGTGGCCACGCAAAGCTCTTATACCCCAAATCCACACACTCAAAACACCGTAGACTATCTGTGCTGGCAAACCCTGCATAGAGCCCCTCCCCATGCCTCACTTTAAAATGCACATTTAGCTGTTGCTCGTTGTTATTCAGAAACATAAACACTTGCCTCTGGAACGAAACAACGTGCTTAACGGCATCTGCCTGAAAACCTGCCGACAGTACACGAAACCGCTAGCAAACTTACCAAAACGACTCAGCTCTTTCCTGATTTGATCATCCATAATAAACGGAGGCAAATTTGCAACAACCACTCTTGTCAAAGGGGTAGAGAGAGGTGAAACTGGCACCAACACATCCCTTACAAATATTCCGCTAGCAATTAGCCTACCAACCAAATTTGCTCTTTTCATGAACACAACCACAGCTTTGTTCATTCTAGAAGCAAAATGTATAAATTCAGGTCCTACCTGTTCACCAACTGCAAGCAGAACCTCTACTTTAACTCCATTCTCAGGAACACACCTGAATCCATGCCGTATCGACAGCATCTCCTCCGCGCTATGCTGAGAAGCCATCGTGCACACCACACCTTCCAAACCCCAGGAAACTTTCTCTGTCCTCTTCCATCCTAACTTTGAAAAAACTGTGGATGCCGCTAAAAGAAATATTGCATTAACCCTCCACTATAAAAAATAACATGTAAAGAAAAGAATCAAGAAAGTTAGGGGGGAGGGAGGGAGGGAGGGAGGGAGGGAGGGAGAGAGAGAGAGAGAGAGACTAATCAAAATAACTTTCGTTCACACTGTTTCTTATAGTCTGATAAATGCAACACTCGCTAGTTGATCCCCCCACTGCCTCGGGTTACCATTTATAACGTTTGATTATTTATTTAGCTTAAATATGAAAAATGAGTTTTAGCTATAGGTCATATGCGAACAAGGCGGGGAGCTCAGAGGGACATGCATTATTCATGGTTGGAGGATACACTGGGTGCCAGAGGTTTACAAGATATGTGAGTGAGATTTACCAAAGTCATCCTTTTCTTTATCGCACAAAAGCCTCTTGGACAGAGTACAACGAGCAAGGCCATTCTACATAGAATGAGAACAGAGAATGTGTTATTAATAAAATTGAGGTAACCCATATTAATATCTGGTAGTGGATTGTATTCATATCCTAGCCCCAGCACAGTGCAAACATGGACGTTTGACACTAGAATGAACACTCCTCTTTTCACTCAATAGGCTGAATTCATAATGCATATTTCATCATTTTAACTAGCCAATCACCTTGTTTATTGCTTTTTATGTATTTTAAGATATTGCAAAGAATCCAACAAATACGTCTGCATTAGTTGTATTTGTAAATGTGGCATCCTAGTATAAGTTCATCTTATTGATTGCAAGATCCAGTAAAACACTAAGAAAAACATTTCTTCTTACAATAACATTTGAAGATCCCAATATGCCAAACAGGTTAAATAATAAGTTGTGGGCTGTTCTTACATGGGCTACATGTTGTGTACACAAAGCACCTTGATGTGTTGTTGTGTTCCTGCAAACAGAGATGGTGAAAGTCTATGGAAACTGAGGAGGGTCATTTGGTTGATGAGCATTTCTGTTGTGGCCTGCCCTCCCTCGGCCCGGACTGACTCATACAGTGATTAGTGGGGTAGAAGGGGGTGAGGGGTGTGTCTGAGGCAGGGGGGAGCTTCCCTAGATCAGAGATAAATGACTTCATTAAAGCTTGACTCTCAGAAAGCTGCAATGAGCCGCTGCATCTCCCGTCTCCTCCCTCTCTCTCCCCCCAGTCTCCACACTCTCTGTGCCACGGGAGATTATGAATTCAATAAGTCAATAGATTTCTGTAAAATGATAATTTTCCCAAGCTCTTTACCTCCAGGTGTTGGTTAGACAGTAGTTTCCATAGTGAGGTTATGTGGTTAGTGTGGGTAGCTGTTAGCAGGAGAGGAGAGTACTGTGTGGTTAGTAGTTCCCTGCTGTCTCTCTGTAGCAGAGTGAATCTAGTTATCAGCTAGAGTTATTAGGTTAACCTAAATAGCTGCGTAGATCACTGACAGTAGTAACATGAAGGGTTGGCAAATTTGATAATAACATACAGTAGTATGTATGTGCATAGCAGATAAAGGTAACTCGTTCTAATGGACCGCATTGCCGAGGTCTACGATACAAGCAAACCAGCTTCCTATAAACTTTATCCAGGTTTGTATGCCCCTAAAGCAAAAGATTACTGTGCAGTGTATAGACTTAAACTGGTACTTGAACCTGTACCCTTGCAACCCTCCACTCCACAAAAACTACAACTCCCATGATGTGGTTGCATAGCGTACCCCCTACAGACCTGCAGTGATTGAACAGGAACTTGTTTGTAATTGTATAGAGCTCCTCTGTCGACCTTCTCTGTCAGAAGGAAAATAGGGGCCATCATTCATCCCTGCCTTTACCGGCCTGCACCGCCGTGGATAATGCAATTTGTATCCTCTATGGAGTGCATCCAGAACAACAGCCACTCCAATAAACAAACAGTAGACCACAGTAGAAATCCACTTACTGTCGCTGGCCTGGCCAACGCATTGGCCATTAGAGACATGATCAGGTGTCATCATTCCACCTCATTCACCCTGATATATACATCTCTACTTCATTTGTTTCTGTGGCTATATGATAATGGGAATGTCATGCCAGCTATGTTCTGAGGCTATTTCCCAGCTAATTCTTGGGTTCTCCTGGACCTTATCTGGAGATAAGTTGTATATGGTGCACGCACACACACACACACACACACACACTGTTGAGGGATGTTCTGTGGGGTGTCTGTGTATGTGTGTATGACTGTGTGCTCCTTTCAGAGCCTATTCATTTGTTCTCCACCGCTGTTTCAACACCCCCTCTCTCTCCATCATGCCTTTCCACACTCCGCCTGCCAGAACAAGATAATCCTTCTCTCTCCCAAAAGATGGCGGCATCTGTCATCCATAATAATCTGTGGGAGCTGGCTGAGGAACAGTCGTGTGAGGGAGGCCACAGAAGGAAGAGGGAGTGCAGACGGAGATGGAGCCTGAGCCAGCTCCCAACACAACACCCAATTAGAGGGTGTATTATCTCCTCACGTGAAGATCCTTTTAGCTCTCTGACCCGACCGCTCTCTAGCCAGCAGGGGACCAGAGCATCCAGGCTCTGGAAATGAGACATACCCTTCAAATCTGCAGTTTCACATGTTTTTCAAAATTTGTTCATATGTGAAACTGCAAATTCGATTTTTGTGTGTAATTGTTGTATTTTTTTATTATATTATTTATCTTATTATTTTTTTCCTTTTTTTTACCCCTTTTTCTCACCAATTTCTTGGTATCCAATTGGTAGTTACAGTCTTGTCTCATCGCTGCAACTCCCATATGGACTCAGGAGAGGTGAAGGTTGACAGCCGTGCGTACCCCGAAACACAACCCAACCAAGCTGCATTGCTTCTTGACACAATGCCCACTTAACCTGGAAGCCAGCCGCACCAATGTCTTGGAGGAGACACCGTGCACCTGACTACCGTGTCAGCATGCACTGCGCCCGGCCCTCCACAAGGAGGGCCGGGCGCAGTGCAGTAAGCGACATTAAGAGTGGGAAATATACCAAAATATAAGGGTGAGGCACATGGGTGTCATGACGTGGCCCTCTTTGGGTATAGCAAGCACCATCCCCCCCTCTCTCTTTCTCTCACCACCTCTCTCTTCCCCCTACACCCAGGCTCTGTTATCGCAGGTCATAAATTCCTAGAGGAGTCTCTCATCTCATGGCCATTCAGTATAGAGAGAAAGAGTTTCGCAGGAGAACAAAGGAACTTCTTTCACATCATAGAACTTGAGAACTGAACAATGTCCATGTTTTGGAGAATGTGTACACGGTCGGGGGAGAATCCAGCCACGACCGGTCCATTTTGTTTAATGTTTGTGAAACTCATGAGAGACAATACAGCCACATTATCAGAACTCTGTTTATACAAGAGTCTCAGTTGTGAGGCTTGCATCTAATTGTTGTTTAAAATGAATGAGTAAAGATGAAACTATTTGTGAAATTTTGTAATGGGATTCTAAACTGTTTAATGAAGGAAACTCCAGTTCCCTTTGGAGTTTAACTAAGTCATAGGCCTGCCCCATGAGCACAGACATTGATCTGGCGTCATGGGACAGCCCTTTCCAACGGTTCTGGATATAACCCCCACCTTGGGAATTTCCCAGTAGACCAGTACCTCGATCAGGTTTGAGTAGAGACCATGCGTACCTCGACCATCGAGGGAGCTAAGGTTGTAATGGTTGCTGAATCTTTTAACCATACCACGTGGTTAAACTCTGAGACTATCGATCCGACAGAATAAGAGCTACTCTTCGATACTAATTACTAGTCTGCAGCTAGAAATTATGTACCCATGAATGCGAGGACCGACAACCGCCGAAACATCTATTCTAAAACAACATTTCTGAATGGGACTCTGAAGTATCCATTCTAACCATAGACTCCAGGGACACTGAGAGAATCTCGGATGAACTCTCCAACAGAAAAGGACAACTCCAACAGAGATCACGACGACACACTGAGCGTGAATATATATATTGATTGCAATTATTCCCGAATGAGTGAGCGTTAATGTGCAAAGGATTAGCATTTCAATTATTATAGTTATCAACTGTGTCTTTTATCTTTCCCGCCCTTCTCAGTCCCTTTGTCTACCAAGCCACCATACCGATTTAGCCCACTAGGACACATCCCCTATCATTTCCTTGTAACTATATCTACTTTGTTTGTTATGCATTTCTGTGATTATTTAGTTAGTAAATAAATAAATGATTGAGACAATTGATGAATTGATGATTCATAGTGAAGACTGGGTTTGTGCAGATAACCAACAATTTACGACGTTTGGAATGAGACTAACGTGAGGTAAAGAATAATTCATTAATTAGAAGAATAATTGATCAGATATTAAAATATCTGAAAGTTATATTAGGAAAATTATAACTTTAATCTGAATATTTTCCTTGGTGCCCTGACTTCCTAGTTAATTACATTTACCTGATTAGTTTAATCACGTAATAATAATTACAGCGAATTGATTTGATAAAATAACAGTCTTCAGTTTAATGATGCCAAAGACACGACATGGGCTACTAACAGTTTACTACACAACATACACTTAGTATTACTTTCTTAGCTATAGTATAAATATATTCCTGGCATATTACATCATTTATGCAGCAGCGTACAAGACATTTTTGAGCTCACCTTGTTGTGCTGTGCTCACTTGAACAGGAAGGTGGCGTGGCAGTCCTTCGTGGGCAAATTTCGTCATCAAACTTTAATCAAAGTCTAGCATTCTCTGGATTCATGGTGCTTTCAAGATAACGAGGAACTCGGAAATAAACAAGTTCGAATCATGATGACGTCAGTGATCTTCAGGTTGTAGCTCTAGAAAGAGGCCCGAGTGCCCGACTTACATTTCCGAGTTGGATGTTCATCCGTTCAAAATGAATTACCCAGTCGGAGCTCGTTTTTTCCCGAGTTCCCAGTTGTCTTGAACTCATTGAAGTCAGATTTCCCAGTTCCCAGTTAATAGTTGTTTTGAGCGCAACAGCATGCCCAATGTTGAATGTTTATCATTTTAAGCTTGGAAAAGAAACCCTTAAACCCAGAATTGGGACCACACACCCAATCCACTGAATAGCAGGCTATTGATTGCTTTGCAATGCTTGCAGTTAGCCACTGATTCCTTCCAAACCACTCATTGTTGAATTTGTGATTTCCAACTTGTTATATAATGTTTCCATTATTTTTCTTCATATGACAATGATTAAAAATGATTTGCCAGTAGATTGTTGACTTGATTCATGATGATGACTGCCAGATAAGATTTTGAAAGTATGACGTTAACATGATCAGTCCAATCAAAGTTACTGTAGATATAACGTGATTTGACGTCATTTTATCTGCGGCCAATGACCTTGAGCCTTCTTGGATGGGCCCTTCTAATGTAACTCTATGGCAGCACCCAAGGGGCTTGAATATTTTTAGCTCTACCCTGAGATTTGGCAGTGAAGTAGTGTACCCATGAGTGACAGACCACTGAGCCAATCATGGCGCATCGAAAGAACATTACCAACGCCTATGCTGCGTATTTTACGCTGGCTGCCCCACCTGCTGAAACATCTGCATTTTGGAGCTGCCATACTCAAGAAAGCAAAAATGAGACCATGTTTGTATGCGGCTTTATTAACTCAATTGTGTGTGTGTGTGTGATGTATGTATGTATGTATGTATGTATGTATGTATGTATGTATGTATGTATGTATGTATGTATGTGTGTGTGTGTGTGTGTGTGTGTGTGTGTGTGTGTGTTTACATTGTTTGTAAATTGATATGTGACACGCATTAATGCCAAAATAACATGCAAAACAGGCAACCACCCCCCACACAATTTCTTTTGCTAAAAATGTGGGGTCAAAACATGACGGGTCGCCACTGGTTATATGGTGGTATTATACATTTTGAATTGTACATTTTGTATTGTTGATATGTGGTGATGTAATAATGCCATATGATGTACTTTTTTGATCTTTTGTTTTATATGTAATGTAAGTGCTTTAACAGGCAGTGACCTTCATACAGCAGTTGAAAGTCATAATTCTGCTGTATGAAGGTCACTGCCTGTTACATGGGCAATTCTTAGTTTCTACATACATTTTTTGTAGCCATTTGAACGCGATCCATTAGAAGGGGCAATCCTTAGTTGCTACATACATTTTTGGACTTATAAATTAATTATACAGTAACAGTCAAAAGTTTGGACACCTACTCATTCAAGGGTTTTTCATTATTTTCTACTATTTTCTACATTGTAGAATAATAGTGAAGACATCAAAACTATGAAATAACACATATGGAATCAAAAAAGTTTGAAACAAATCAAAATCAATTTTACATTTTACATTCCTCAAAGTAGCCTCCCTTTGCTTTGATGACAGCTTTGCACACTTAACATTCTCTCAACCAGCTTCACCTGTAATGCTTTTCCAATGACCTTTAAAGAGTTCCCACATATGCTGGGCACTTGTTGCCTGCTTTTCCTTCACTCCAACCCATCCCAAAGCATTTCAATTGGGTGGAGTTTGGGTGATTGTAAAGGCCAGGACGTCTGATGCAGCACTCCATCACTTTCCTTCTTGGTCAAATAGCCCTTACACAGGAGGTGTGTTGGGTCATTGTCCTGTTGAAAAACAAATGACAGTTCCACTAAGCGCAAACCGGATGGGATGGCGTATCGCTGCAGAATGCTGTGGTAGCCATGTTGGTTAAGTGTGCCTTGAATACTAAATAAATCACTGACAGTGTCACCAGCAAAGCACCATCACACCTCCTCCTCCGTGCTTCACGATGGGAACCACACATGTAGAGATCATCCGTTCACCTACTCGGTGTCTCACAAAGACACGGCGGTTGGAACCAAAAATCTAAAATTTGGACTCATCAATCAGACCAAAGGACAGATTTCCACCGCTCTAATGTTCATTGCTCGTGTTTCTTGGCCCAAGCAAGTCTCTTCTTCTTATTGGTGTCCTTATTGGTGTCCTTTAGTAGTGGTTTCTTTGCAGCAATTTGACCATGAAAGCCTGATTCACGCAGTCTCCTCTGAACAGCTGGTGTTGAGATGTGTCTGTTACTTTAACTCTGCAATGGCTGCAATTTTTGAGGCTGGTAACTCTAATGAACTTATCCTCTGCAGCAGAGGTAACTCTGGTTCTTCCTTTCCTGTGGCGGTCCTCATGAGAGCCAGTTTCATCATAGCGCTTGATGGATTTTGCGACCGCACTTGAAGAAATTGTAAAAGTTCTGGGTCTGGGTCTTCCTTTCCTGTGGCGGAAATTATATTTTCCGGATTGACTGACCTAGATGTCTTCAAGTAATGATGGACTGTCCTTTTCTCTTTTCTTATTTTTGCTGTTCTTGCCATGATATGGACTTGGTCTTTTACCAAATTGGGCTATCTTCTGTAAACCACCCCTACATTGTCACAACACAACTGATTGGCTCAAACGCATTAAGAAAGAAAGAAATTCCACAAATGAACATTTATCAAGTCACACCTGTTAATTAAAATGCATTCCAGGTGACCACCTCATGAAGCTGGTTGAGAGAATGCCAAGAGTGTGTAAAGCTGTCATCAATCAAAGGGTGGCTACTTTGAAGAATATCAAATATCAAATATATTTTGTTTACTACATGATTCCATATGTGTTATTTCATAGTTTTGATGTCTTCAGTATTATTCTACAATGTAGAAAATAGTACAAATAAAGAAAAACCATTTAATGAGTAGATGTGTCCAAACTTGACTGGTACTGTATGTACCCATTAATTCATGAATAATATAACATATAAATGCCTCATGAGCTTAGTTCAACTATGGCACCCCATCAGAACCCAAAATACAGTATAAGCTTGTTTAACTCCAGTGTTAGTAAACAAATAAAATGTAAGAAACCCCTGTTAAGCCTGAAAAAACATGGTTAAAATTATAATTTTGACTTCATGGATGGTCAGTCCTTGCATCCATAGCATAGTCTATGGATTTGAGAGTGATTTTATTTCTCCAGCCTCATCCCTCAGCTTTTCACTGAAACTGTGGCGGGGAGTTCACTTTGTTAATGTTTCAATTAAGGATTGTCGCTTTAAACACCTTTTAATAGTCATAGTGTTATTATATGGTACAATCCTCTAGTGAGTGATTTACTTTTGTGCCATTAATATCAGCAAAACTTTTGAAGTTGAGAACAAAATTCTTAGTATTGCAAACAAAAATAATGATATTGAAATCAAACCATGAACCCAAAAGTATTGATAGCAAAACATAATATTTGAAGGAAATAATTTAGAAATGCGAGAACAAATTAATGCCAAAAATAGTTTTCAGTTAAACATATTTCATGATAACGCGATTAAATAAACTCCTCCCTCTTTCCTGCAATTTTCCCTATATTTGGTTATGCCTCCCTAGCCATTGCTTTCTGTGCTTTTTTTCAGTTGCAAGTTTGGCAAATTCATTCCAGAAACGTTACACCCTGGATGCGAGATCAGATGTAGCTGGAAGTGGTAGAAAAAGTGTGAAAAAAAATGTCACGTGGGGAATGTTTTTTTTACGAGGGAAAACCACATCTGACTCGTGAATATTTATCCCCAAAACAATGTATGTGAAAATGTTCAAGTGATTTGTTCACACGTATGTTCACACAAGTGTCTGAAAACCACATGGTTTTTCACGTGATTTATTCATTTGTTTTTTTTGTAAGTGTGAGACAGATGCCCCTCGCTTCACGCTGCCAGCCAAAACAGGAAGGTAGAAGTAAAGGCATTATCTTTCCTTCATCGGGCACACACAACACGATAGCTCTCCTCTCAGAGCCAGCCAAGCCAAGCAGTACACACACACAACACGATAGCTCTCCTCTCAGAGCGAGCATGGCCAAGCAGTACACACACACACACAACACGATAGCTCTCCTCTAAGAGCCAGCCAAGCCAAGCAGTACACACACACACACACAACACGATAGCTCTCCTCTCAGAGCGAGCCAAGCCAAGCAGTACACACACAACACGATAGCTCTCCTCTCAGAGCCAGCCAAGCCAAGCAGTACACACACACACACAACACGATAGCTCTCCTCTCAGAGCGAGCCAAGCCAAGCAGTACACACACCCAACACGATAGCTCTCCTCTCAGAGCCAGCCAAGCCAAGCAGTACACACACACAACACGATAGCTCTCCTCTCAGAGCCAGCCAAGCCAAGCAGTACACACACACAACACGATAGCTCTCCTCTCAGAGCGAGCATGGCCAAGCAGTACACACACCCAACACGATAGCTCTCCTCTCAGAGCGAGCCAAGCCAAGCAGTACACACACCCAACACGATAGCTCTCCTCTCAGAGCGAGCATGGCCAAGCAGTACTCTCAATACAACAACACACACATGCACGAAGCAAAAAGGGTTCTCCTATGGGGACAGCTGAAGAACCCCTTTGGAACCATTTTTTCTAACAGTGTAGGTCAAGCCGTAGTTTCCACAATAATTGACAGGGAACTTCACTAAGTGAACGTCACTAAAGGATTTCGACAAAAATATTCCAGCATTACTAGCTATGCTCTTTCCTCGCCCTCTTCCATACTCCTACATTTACCATTTCTGCACAGAAATCACCAGAAATCGTTATTTCATATCTCACAACACTTCCTGCATCTATCATGTAGACCATATAGCATTTTCCCTCCACTGCCTCCATCATTCTAAAGCACGTTACCCCAGTCCCCCCTGCCTTTGTCCAGTCCTAACCCCCCTCTTCATGCTTTTGGCCTCACACAGGTCAATTAAAAACCTTTACAGTCCTCCCTGCTCTTATCACACAGAACACACATCTCCTCCCTCGTTTCCTCCTTCCCTCTATATTTCCCCTTTTCCTCCGTCTCCTGCCCTGGTATGTTTTTATCTTCCCAGTTCCGCCCAATCTCTCTGTAAGTCCAGGGCAGGCAGGCAGGCAGGCTTCCATATACTGCCTACCCACAAGCACATCCTCTATGTGTGTTTGTGTGTGTGTCTGTGTGTGTGTGTGTGTGTGGGTGTGTGTGTGTGTGTGTGTGTGTGTTTATGTGTGTCTTTGTGTGTGTCTTAGGCAGAGATAGTAGTGAGATGGGTTTTCAGCTCCTCTCTGCTATCTCGGGGAGACAGGCACACACAGACCTTTGATTTCCAGAAACACCTCCACCTACCATCACCACATGGCATTATGGTCATCATAATCAGGAAACGCAAAACCCTACAATGCTGGTGTGTGTGTGTGTGTGTGTGTGTGTGTGTGTGTGTGTGTGTGTGTGTGTGTGTGAGAGAGAGAGAGAAAGAGACCCGCCCATTGTGATTAAATTAACAGTAGAACTAATTGTGCCCTACACCTCTGTGGAAAGGGTTGTACATATAACTCAAAAGGGTTCTACCTACAACCAAAAGTATTCTACCTGGAACCAAAAAGGGTTCATCAAAGGGTTCTCCTATGGGAACAGCCAAAAAACCCTTTTAGGTTCTAGATAGTGCCTTTGTTCTTATAGTAGCTTTACGCCGTTGATGTACCGATGCGTTACAACCCCAGCAAAATTAGAAAATAAAGTTTATTTTGAAGTACTTCATGTCTCTTCAAAAGGGAGGGTTGGACTTTCCTCTCTCTCTCTTTCCCTCTCTCTCTCTTTTCCTCTTTCAAAAAGACTCTCACCAAAAGAATATCAGGCTTTTATCTCTACACACGATGATAATCTCCAATATGAAATTACTCTCTTTTTCATCTTGAGGCTGAGAGAAAGAACACGTAATCGCTTCATTCACCATCTTGGCTTCAAAAGCCCGCCTGAGGTTCATTGAGGGTATTGGCATTCAAGGATGACTTAAGATTCAAGTGGCCGTTGTGTGTTTCTATTGTCCAATGGAAGCCATCCTATGGACTGCAAATGTCAGTGTGTTTCTAACGATAACAGAATGGTCGTGTTTGCCTCGTGTAAGATTGGATGTATCCTTTTGTTGGGTTTAGAGACGCTGAGAAATAAGCTGGCAGCAGCTGAGTCTATTCCTCCTCATCTTCTCCACCCGGTCGGACAAAATTGCTACCGAATTTCCACTGAGCTCTGTTTTAAAAATCCACCGCAGTTTTAACAAAAAGGCTTGTCAATTGCCATCAGGGAGGCTGGTTTATCTTCCTTTCGGAACAAGTATTCTATCAAAACAGATTACCTGTAATTTTAACCTTTTCCTCTTCGCTATGCCTCACCAATAAGGCTGGGTAATGCCTGGTAGGAGCTTGTGCCGTGTGGAAAGCAAGTGTTTCTTGCTCAAAAGTCAGCATGTTCCATTTCTTCAGCATTTTCATTTCTTGGTTCTTTGTTTTTCTGCCATGACATGTTGGCTCAGTGTGCCTCATAACAACTCAAATAAAATGAGCAAAAATGGTGCATCAGAGCATGGAGAGGATACTGGTGGAAGATGCACTGTTATGTTTGGTTCAGCAGTCGTGAGGTTCTGGTGTGTTTGTGTGTGTTAGCCAATCTGTGTGTGTGCGTGTGTATGTGCGTGTACTGTATTCATGTACGCGTGTGTGTTTGCCAGTGTGTGTCAGTGTATATTAACATGGTCAGGTCTTCTATTCTCATTATGCACCAGGCTCACCATCATCCTACCTGTTAACCATTTAGCTCATACCACCTCCCCTCCTCTCCATGTGTACTGATGACACATAGAGGACAGCCAAACTGAGACAGAGGATTCAGAGAACCATGCCATGGCAGGAGGATAGGTCCTCTGTTGGAGGCTTCAATAGGCCAGCCCAGCCTGTCTGTCTGTTCCTGCCCCCAGCCCTATTAGAGAGAGGGAGATCTCTGCTGTCAGAGAGAGAGAGAGAGAGGAGAAGAGCGAGAGGTGGGGGAAAAGAGAGAGAAAGAGAGAGAGAGCGAGTGAGAGAGACAGAGCGATGGAGAGAGCGCACCATCATTAGAGTTGATTAATGATTGTGCTTAGCTAAACTATAGCATTTGATTGGTTTGGTGTACTGATTGATTTACTTGTCCACACCTGCTCTCCATCTCCTGATGTCATTTCCTGTTGGTGACCTGAAAATCAATGATATGTCACAAGTTCAAGTGTTTCTCAAACTAACAGAAGGAAAGAATTATCCTGTGATCTGTTGCATGATGGGCAGATGATTGGTTCAGGTAAATATTATTACATCTTATGACAGCACTTGAATATGTCCTTGCAGCCATGATGGTAATTTTGAACATCATAGTTCAGGTTGCAATCAACCATATTTGTTTAATAAAATAATCGAAGTATGTGTTTAAAAACAAATACTTGATGTTTAATTTACAAAAGATTATTGACTTATACCACTCTTATCAGAGACAAATTATATGGTTCACTCACACTCTTGTATTGTTCCTCTGCAAACTTCCCCATGATCACTTATCCTTCCCTTCTTTAACCAGCCTCCTCTTTTTGACCCTGTCCACTATCTGCAAAGAGAGAGAGACAGAGAACAGGAGAGAGAGAGATTTAGACAGAGAGAAAGAGAGAGAAATAGAGAGTCTTGTCAGGATTCTCCTTAAATAATTCAAAAGTAATACTTGATTAATCCAGCATAATGCCTCACATGTTATGTTTTGGAGAGGGTCTACTCGGCTTGTGTTTTACAAAATTGAGTTGAGGACGGGAATGAGTGGCCAGGCGAGACTTACCCTCTTTTTTGTCTTTTTGCATGGTTAATAGATTCAAGACATTACAATCCATCACTTATTGATGTAATGCTAGGTAACATCAGTGGGGAGAGTATGTCCTGGATAAAGGTACTCACAGGGCTGGAGGTCTATCTGCCGTCTATTAATTAGACAGAAGAAGAAGAGGGTTTCTGTGTCCCAGACTCACAAAGTTACAATACAATAACAACCAATGTATGTGTGTGCGTGCGTGCGTGCGTGTGTTTGAGTTTGTGTGGGATGGCCATCCTACATGAAATATCAACATAATAGTATGAGCAGGTCATTCAAATCTATGGTTAACCATTGGGAGTTTAACTCCAGTTTGTTGGTAGTCTGCTCAACCCTTCTACTGGCTTTTTTGATGCCTATAGTATTCTCTGGTATGCAATCTGGTTTCCGCTCAGGTTATGGATGTGTCACTGCAATCTTAAAGGTCCTCAATGATGCCACCATTGCCCTTGATTCTAAGCAATGTTGTCCTGCAATTTTTATTGTCTTGGCCAAAGCTTTTGATACGGTAGACCATTCCATTCTTGTGGGCCGGCTAAGGAATATTGGTGTCTCTGAAGGGTCTTTGGCCCAGTTTGCTAACTACCTCTCTCAAAGAGTACAGTGTATTAAGTCAGAAAATCTGCTGTCTCAGCCACTGCCTGTCACCAAGGGACTACACCAAGGCTCAATCCTAGGCCCCACGGTCTTATCAATTTACATCAACAACATAGCTCAGGCAGTGGAAGCTCTCTCATCCATTTATATGCAGTCTTATACTCAGCTGGCCCCTTTCTTTTCCTCAGCTGGCCCCTTCTCTTAACCTGTCTGGGCTAGGGGGCAGTATTTTCACGACCGGATAAAAAAACGTACCCGACTTAAACTGGTTACTACTCTTTCCCAGAAATGAGAATATGCATATTATTAGTAGATTTGGATATAAAACTCAGAAGTTTCTAAAAATGTTTGAATGGTGTCTGTGAGTATAACAGAACTCATATGGCAGGCCAAAACCTGAGAAGATTCCATACAGGAAGTGCCCTGTCTGACAATTTGTTGTCCTTCTGTTGCATCTCTATTGAAAATACAGCATCTGTGCTGTAACGTGACACTTTCTAAGGCTTTCATTGGCTCTCTAAAGCCACCAGAAAGTGGAATGGGGTGTCTGCTGTCTCTGGGCAAAGTACAGCAGCAGAGTTTGTAAGTGGTCAGCCTGGGGACAGTGAGACTGAGATGCGCGTTCACGAGACTTCTCCATTTTTTTCTTTCAGCCTTTGAATGAATACAACCATTGGCGAAAACCTGATATCAACTTTGGAGGGGACAATTACATGAAATTTTCTCAAGAACAATTCCTGAGGGGGACACCAAAAGTAGTGCTGTAACACATAGCCTACATTGTAATATGGTAAATGTATATTGAGGAAGCAAAGAAATAAGGTGTTTGCCGTACTCCTAACTACCGGTACCCAAAACTACACAACTAATCACAACAGCAATACCATTGCCTTTAACAAATCTTAGTTCAGTCACCAGTTTAAGTTGAGAGTAGGGGTATCCATGGCATTTTCCAATTATGTTCCTATTTTACAAGTCAAAAAAATTGAGAACCTTTCATAATGTTGCCAAACAAAGACTCAACAAACTTACCTGAGACTCCCTGTCTCTGCCAGTCTGTCCCTGCATATCTGTCCCCAACTCTGCTGTCTGTGTGCCATCTGTTGCCTGCTCTGCCTAATGACATCATTGTCAAACATTTCCATTAGAATTTCATTTCTTTCTTATGAACATTTTATCAACTAGTCTTTGAGATATTAGGCTACTAGGGTTCTTACTATGCGTTTTGGTGTATTGAAAAATACTCTGATGTCCGTCTTTTATTTTTCTGCCATTTTTCTACCTGGCTGGCTGGCTGGCTACACACACAGTGTATAGGTTATTTACAGTAGGAGATGGGCTTCTATCATCTTCAATCATTCTATTTGGGCTTCGATCTAAAAGGTAGCTAGCAAATGTGAAACGGATTAAAATGACGAGTTGACAGCTGTATGAGTTCACCATTTACACAACATATGCTGCAACCTTTTGTAATTTGAATAGTTTGTTTCATATTGGCTGGCTTCCAACAATAGCTGAATTTGCAAAGCTAGCGAGCACCAATTCAGTTTCAGTGGTGTTTGCTATAATCTTTGCTACCTGGGTTAAATAAAGGTGAAATAAAAGAAATAAATAAATAAAAGTTCACTTGCAACAATTTAGCTTTTGCAACGAGACCATTAAATATATTTAAGACAATGGTAGAAGAGAGTGTAGTTCTGTTCAGTTTGGATTTCAGTTTATCGCTAACCTTATCACAGGGACTTTGAAGCACTAATTTACATCATCTGCATGCTGATTCCATCTTTGACGAGGCCACATAAATGGAATAGGTACTAGCTAGCTTAATAGTTAATATTTGCGCGCTAGCTCTGCATATTCAGCTAGTGTGTGTGCGCGATTGACTGGATTAACATCACCTCAGTTACGTAGCAAGCTAAGGAACTGGCAGTGGATCAAACCATTGTGAGGCAAAGGGTAGGGGGGTTGCAATCTTTTGAAACTTAAAAACGCGCTATTAAGTGTCTATAATCAGCACAATTGCTTTCATTGCATAGTATTAATATTATTTAAATTACATAGTTATGTTTCAGTGATATATTGGGGGGGACAAATCATATTTTTTCCAGGTAAGAGGGGGGTCGTGTCCCCCCCGTCCCCCCGCGATTTCCGCCCCTGAATACAACGTTGCCCGGTTGGAATATTATCGCTATTTTATAAGAAAAATAGCATAAAAATTGATTTAAAACAGCGTTTGACATGCTTCTAAGTACGGTAATAGAATATTTTGAATTTTTTTGTCACGAAATGCATTCGCGCGTTACCCTTCGGATAGTGACCTGAACGCACGAACAAAACGGAGGTATTTGGATATAACTATGGATTATTTGGAACCAAAACAACATTTGTTGTTGAAGTAGAAGTCCTGGGAGTGCATTCTGACGAAGAACAGCAAAGGTAATTCAATGTTTCTAATAGTAATTCTGAGTTTAGTGAGCCCCGAACTTGGCGGGTGTCAAAATAGCTTGCCGTGACGGCTGAGCTATGTACTCAGAATATTGCAAAATGTGCTTTCGCCGAAAAGCTATTTTAACATCTGACATAGTGATTGCATAAAGGAGTTCTGTATCTATAATTCTTCAAATAATTGTTATGTATTTTGTCAACATTTATGATGAGTAATTTAGTAAATTCACCGGAAGTTTTGGGTGGGAATGCATGTTCTGAACATCACATGCCAATGTAAAAAGCTGTTTTTGGATATAAATATGAACTTGATTGAACAAAACATGCATGTATTGTATAACATAATGTCCTAGGAGTGTCATCTGATGAAGATCATCAAAGGTTAGTGCTTCATTTAGCTGTGGTTTTGGGTTTTTGTGACATATATGCTTGCTTGGAAAATGGCTGTGTGATTATTTTGGTCTATGTACGCTCCTAACATAATCTAATGTTTTGCTGTCACTGTTAAGCCTTTTTGAAATCGGACAATATAGTTAGATTAACGAGAGTCTTATCTTTCAAATGGTGTATAATAGTGGTATGTTTGAAAAATTTAAATTATTGCATTTTTTAGGTTTTGTATTTCGCGCCATGCGATCCCATTGGCTGTTGGCTAGGGGTTCCGCTGGCGGAACGGGGTTCCGCTAGCGGAACGCCTAGATGTAAGAGGTTAATTGAAATTCATTCCAGGTGACTACCTCATGAAGCTGGTTGAGAGAATGTGAAGAGCGTGCAAAGCTGTCATAAAGGCAAAGGATGACTACTTTGAAGAATCTCAAATATAAAATATATTTTGATTTGTTTAACACTTTTTTGGTTACTACATGATTCCAGATGTGTTATTTAATAGTTTTGATGTCTTCACTATTATTTTACAATTTACAAAAACAAAGAAAAACCATTGAATGAGTAGGTGTGTCCAAACTTTTGACTGGTACTGTAAAGTGGTGATGACAGTAGTCACATTGAACTTTGCCAGAATGAGGACTTGCCATACGTAAAGGGAACATTTTGGCATTTGCTGTATGGTTGATGAGAAACTCCATATTGCAAATGTACGGTCCCTTACTAGATGTCTGCGAATGTTTGTAAAATTTGCCGATGGCGGCGGGCCGTGCAACGGGGCCAGATCTTCCGGGAAGTCATCAAACGAAGTCTCTCGGACATTCGGTTTCCGTTTGATAAAATGTAAAAATGTTGGTCATTTTTCCGCTGTCCCGGAAAATACCACCAGATGGCGAATGTAATCATATTGCAAATGTACAAAACATCACCAATCACGACATGGCCTTTTCTCCTAAACGGAAAATACTTCGAAGACGAAACTTGGTGAGCAAAGGTTTGGCATAATGGGCAGTTGGCCCCGAACAAGATGGCGTTGAGGCCTCAACGCTTTTTGAGTTAAGGCCATTTTTCTGGGATTAAAGGTCAAAAATGAAAATAGAGCGCTAATTTGACTGCTTCACATCAAAGTATATGAACCTACGGTGTCAGGAAAAAAAGAACCAGACATTTATCTATCGTAATTTAAGAGAAATTGTATACAATGTATAATTGGTGATGTTCAAAATTATACATTTTTTTCCAAAAAAGTTACAGATCCAGTTGCATGTTTAGACGAATCTGTTAAGGCGGGTTTCAGAGCTCTGCGAAATTTCTGTGATTTTCTGAAATAACACACACTCATTCAACCCTCTGTAAATAAGTCAATTCTTAACGTAAAGACTTAAAACTCATTATTCTATAAGAGCCTACCCAAAGGAGGATATGTGTTCACTTTCAGCTTCCTGTGTCAACCGGAAGTGCCTTAAATGGTGTCATAAGTGCTGTTTCGAAAGGGTTAAAAAGGTTGGATCTTTTCAAAACTTCATATGTGTGATTAGGCAACCCTCATGAACTGTAAATCAGTAATTTCTCCCAACAGATGTCATAGAAAAGCTCTCTCTCTCTCTCTCTCTCACACACACACACACAACAAGGATGTGTTCCTGTCTGGGTTGGCGCCCCCCCCCCCCTTGGGTTGTGCCATGGCGGAGATCTTTGTGGGCTATACTCGGCCTTGTCTTCGGACGGTAAGTTGGTGGTTGTAGACATCCCTCTAGTGGTGTGGGGGCTGTGCTTTGGCAAAGTGGGTGGGGTTATATCCTGCCTGTTTGGCCCTGTCCGGGGGTATCATCGGATGGGGCCACAGTGTCTTCTGATCCCTCCTGTCTCAGCCTCCAGTATTTAGGCTGCAGTAGTTTATGTGTCGGGGGGCTAGGGTCAGTCTGTTACATCTGGAGTATTCTCTTGTCTTATCCGGTGTCCTGTGTGAATTTAAATATGCTCTCTCTAATTCTCTCTTTCTCTCTTTCTTTCTTTCTCTCGGAGGACCTGAGCCCTAGGACCATGCCTCGGGATTACCTGGCATGATGACTCCTTGCTGTCCCCAGTCCACCTGGCCATGCTGCTGCTCCAGTTTCAACTGTTCTGCCTGCGGCTACGGAACCCTGACCTGTTCACCGGATGTGCTTGTTGCACCCTCGACAACTACTATGATTATTATTATTTGACCATGCTGGTCATTTATGAACATTTTAACATCTTGATCATGTTCTGTTATAATATCCACCCGGCACAGCCAGAAGAGGACTGGCCACCCCTCATAGCCTGGTTCCTCTCTAGGTTTCTTCCTAGGTTTTTGGCCTTTCTAGGGAGTTTTTCCTAGGGAGTTTTTCCTAGCCACCGTGCTTCTTTCACATGCATTGCTTGCTGTTTGGGGTTTTAGGCTGGGTTTCTGTACAGCACTTTGAGATTTCAGCTGATAGACGAAGGGCTATATAAATACATTTGATTTGATTTGATTTGAAGGATGGAGTGACACAATGCGATGATTAAAGACACACAGAGCCTGCAATAGCATTACCATAATCTCCAGGCTGTGCCGAGTTCAACAAGATGCCCCGCTTGACCGTAGCTCGCTCGGTCTGAGAACAGCGACCGTGAAAAAAAGAAGGCCCAAAATGAAGCCTGGCCCTAAATTTCAGGTGCTTTTGGGTGACAGCGGGAGAACTGTTAGGGTTAGAAGCACAATTCGACCTCAGGAACATTCCTGAGGTCCTCCCAATCTGTGCAAGCCTAACCTAGAAAAACTCACACACACACACAGCAAGGATGGAGTGACACAGTGTGGGGCTTAGAGACACACAGAGCCTGCGATAGTTACCTTTGTTCAAACTATCAAAGAATCGTCAGACCTAGAGCTCTGAAACTTTGGAGACCTGTTCTAGAGCTCAAGTCAATACTGCACGGTGAGTTATGTGGCTCTAGAAGGTTCTCAGACCGAGAAACAGCCTCATACATTTGCAATAACTTAAATTCATTTTGACCATCACGAAAATGACGACATTTAGAAAAGTCCCAGAGTCACAAGACTATGTGCATTGAGACCGCCTCTGCCCATAGAGATGGACCCTAACGTTTCTGTCCGATAGCTCCTTCAAGGACCCCGTAGCAACGCCCGGAAAATGTGGATTTTCAGCACCAATTAAGGTCGCTGCTCGGGCTCCAAATGACCTATTGAGCTGAAATTTGGGATTCGGGGTCGCCTCAGCTAGGCCTACACATAATGTCAGAAATGGGTCCGCAGCTAGAACGTAACTATGTGTTTTATGTTTTTATTATAGTTTAAACAGTACATTTGCAATATGATTCAACAGTGAAAAAACATCACCAAATGGACATGATGAAATCAACACAACTGTCACGTTCTGACCAGTAAAAGGGGGTTATTTGTTATTGTATTTTGGTCAGGACGTGGCAGGGGTGTGTTTGTTTTGTGTTGTCGGGGTTTTTGGGTATTGTTCTGTGTTTTGTATTTCTATGTTCGTATTTCTAGTATTTGTATTTCTATGTTAGTTTTGGGAACGACCTCCAAATAGAAGCAGCTGGTTGTCGTTGCTTCTAATTGGAGGCCATATTTATATGGGTTTATTTTCTCTTGTGTTTGTGGGGGATTGTTCCATGTATAGGCAAGGTTACCTTACAGGACTGTCGTGTGTTTTCTTGTTTTGTTTCAGTGTTCACATATGAATAAAAATATAAGTATGGACACTTACCACTCTGCGTATTGGTCCGATATTTCTTACTCTTCATCAGAAGACAAAACGTATGACAACAATGAGCGATTGAGAGGAACCACTATCACTGCCCGGCCATCCCGAGTTCATCGGGCCAGTCAATTTTTCATTTCTGCAGTATTTTTGAGCATGTCAAATTCGTGATGGTAAATGCCCATTGAAACATATTGCAAATGGACAGTACATTTGCAATATGATTCAACAGTGAAAAAACATCACCAAATGGACATGATGAAATCAACACAACGAGCGATGGAGAGGAACCACTATCACTGCCCGGCCATCCCGAGTTCATTGGGCCAGTCAATTTTGCATTTCTACAGTATTTTTGAGCATGTCAAATTTGTGATGGTAAATGCCCATTGAAACATATTGCAAATGGACAGCGGTGCACCTGATGATTGGAATGTGTTACCAGAAGCACATTTTTAAAATGTTTTTTTGTTAATGCCTTTAGGGGGAGCAAGGGGTCTACGGTTGGGTAGGGAGCAGCCCCACCCATGCCCATCCAATAGGGGGCACCCCTGGTCATTTTGGACCTTTTTCAAAAAATCGTTAAAAAACAACAGAGTCCCACTTCTCCCTCATCATACATGACAAATAGACCATCTAGGTTGATTCATGGATTAACATAGGGCTATATATCATTTGGGTAGTATAAATGCCATTTGGACATGGTTCACTGACTTTTGGGTTTGGAAACCGACTTCCTATGATCGTACATGGTGGCAAATAGACATAACATCATGATTTGGCACTTTCAATACTTTCATATTGCATTTGGACATTTCTTATGGCATTAGGCAAAAACAAAGTGACTTTTGACTTCAACTTTTGACTTCCTATGAAATCATATTGCAAATGGACAAAACATTCTGATTTGGCACTTTCAATACTTTCATATTTCATTTGGATATTTCTTATTGCATTTGGCAATGGTTCACTGACTTTTGGCTTCAACTTTTTACTTCCTATGAAATCATATTGCAAATGGACAAAACATATGCCTTATGGACAAGTAAAAAAAATACAAATAATTACGACAATAAGATATGTCAAAAGTATGTTCATACAGTTCTTATACATGTGTAATTGACTAAATAATTGAAAGGATTTCGAAAAACAGTCGAGAAAGCACTTTTTTAAGGGGTGATAAGTTTTTAAAAGAAATTCTCAAATTTTCTACATTTTTCTCTTGGGTCTTGACTTGTGTTACATTTGCAATAAGCACATTTATGGTGGAGCGCGCTCGCCATCTATTGGATTTTTGCTGTGTGACAAAATGGCATTTGCAATCAGTTTTGAATGAAACAACGTCCATTTGAGTGGTATTGTACATCGTGTATATGTTTCGTACAGTGCCAATAAGATCCCATTCATTTTTGTCCATTACAGGGGGGTGTTCCCTTACAATGTTAAGCTCTTTCCAAAAGTCTAACCTCTGATGAAGCAAGCTAAATGACACATATTGTTTGCTTAGCTAGTCAGCTACATGCCAAATGGATCAGCTACCCTCACGTATCTGAAAATACATGTTCAATTGATCTTTATTGATCATGGAAAAACATGTAGTTACTGGCTGTATAACTCTGATGATAGAGCTAAATGTGGTTCTAAATGTGTAGTTCTATGTTCTTCAAGAGGTGATGATATAAAAACCAACATTTATTTAACAACCCCTTGAAAACGGCACGTAGTTGTCAATGGTTTTAGCGGAGCTGGGGGTCTCCTCGCCCTCCCCCTCTCAGCAGCCAAATCGAACGCTCAGCACTGTATTGTGACATTTTATGGATTAAGACCTACGCAATACAATACAATACACTACAATACAACACAATGGTTTGTACTTAAACGTCTCTCAGTCCTGTCTTCTGGGCTAATTATCATTCTGTGCCTGATGTCCTAAGCTATCTCCCACAACCATCTCCCAGTGTGTGTGACTCCCCACTGCCTGATGACAGTCTCACTGTGAAATAGAGAACATATAGATCATTTTACAGCCTGAGAGGTTCTGGCAGACCTGGCCTGTGTTTGCTTGGCTTTATGTTTCCACACTATACTGTATATTTGGAGAGCTGCAATTGTGAAGTAGAGAAAATGAAATATCCTGTGAGCTGGGAATCCTAAAGAATAGTCGTGTTTGCTTTGGGCGTTCATCTCCTGCCCTCTCATCACAAACTTAGTTTCTGATCATTAAATCCCTTCCTCTATCCTCCTTCTATCTACACCCCTCCCTCCTCCTTCCCTCTTTCCCTAGAGCCATATAGCACCCTTTAAAAGATTTCACTAGATGAAGATAAAAACACCACCATAGATTCTTAAAGGACTGATTGCTGACCAAGCTCTGACCTCTTCTAAACCGAAGAGGAGAGTAGAGCGAAGAGAATAGGCGAGTCCACCACTAGCTCACACCTAGTCCATTAAAACTCTAAGCCATCTCCATAATTAAAGCGTTTTATTTGAACAATTCCCCATTAGAAGCTCGAGGAGTGGAGAAAGGGATAATGTGAGATTGGAAGTGACAGCAACATTCTCCACAGTGGCATGGGTGCATTTAAACACACGCTGACTCATTAAAAATGCATCTACTTTTGTAGCGACATCACAGCTTAACAAAGCAACTCATCTCGACACAGTGGCGGTTGAACATGTGCTCGGACACATGCAAAGAAGTACTCGCTCACAAGCACATACACACACACAAAGATATACTTGCATGTACACTGGCAGACACGCAAACAACGCAACACACATGCGCAAACGCACGCACGCATGCACACACACACACATACACTCACACACCACTACCATACCAGAGAGTAAAATACCCAGTTCAACCTGAAGCTCAGTTGGTAGTGCATAGCGCTTGCAACTCCAGGGTTGTGGGATTGATTCCAGTATGAAAAAGTATTTACACATTTTACTCACTCACTACCGTAAGTCACTCTGGATAAATGACTAAAATGTAACTACACATTTTATTAATGAGGTGATGTGGGATTGCAGTCAATTGCTCAGCTACTGTATAGTTACAGTAAAAGCCAATTTATGGTTGTTCCGATGGAGAGTGTGATGCAATTGCGAAGCCTCCAAAGACATGCAGAGGCCAAATCAAGCTCTGTGCCATGCTCCTCTCAAATTTTGTAAGAATGTGGAGGGTTCCGTATAGCTCTGCATTGACATAATTGGTTGACAGTAAGTGGGGGCGGGAGGTTCTGTATAAACAAAAACTCACTTCCTTGACAACTTCTGTTACGGAGTCTAGTTGTTAAGTAATCGACAAGCCGGACTGTTCCCCACACTCCGCGTGAAGGGATTTGTACAATGCTTGAACAAGGCTATTGAACTTGACATTGGTGTCTGTCTGTATTCCTTTATCCAACATATCATACTGAAACATGGTATCAGAAGTGGCTTGAAAACCCCACGTTTGTTCTTTTTGTAGCTAAGAACAGTATAGGCGCAGTTATGTTCCATATGCGAACACACTCCGTTTCCTACTCCTAGTCACAACACTGATCAACTCATTGTTAGCTGGCTAGCTAGCATCACTACCTAACGTTACCTCGATGGCTGAAGGCAAAGAAATCTCCTATTCCATCGCTATGGCAGTGTCATAACGTTGCCCTCTTTGGACACTGCGAGCACCATCCCCCAACCTCTATACTTCTGATACCAGGCTCTGTAAGAGCGGTTGTAAATTCCTACGAGGAGACCCTCTCCTCATGGCCACAGTAGAGAGAGAACAAAGGAGTTCTTCCACCTCACAGAACTGGAGAACCGAACGACATTTATGTTCTGGAGAATGTATAAAAGATCGGTGAAGAATCCAGCTACGAACTGGTCTGTTTGGTACAATTCTGTGAAACTCATGAGAGACCATACCGCCACATTACCATAATCATGTTTATAGAATAGCCTCGGCTATGAGACTTACATCTAAATGGTTGTATAAAATGAATGAATAAGGATGGAACTGTTTGTGAAATTGTGTAATGTGATTTTGCACTGTTAAATGAAGGAAACTCCAATTCCCTTTGGAGTCTTAACTAAATCAGAGGACCGCCCATGAGCACAGTTATGGTCTGGTGTCATGGGACAGGCCCTTTTCTGCTCTTCCGAATAAAACCCCCACCAAGGTTTTCTATCACCAGACCGAGCTTACCTCAATTACGAGATGGCTAATGGTTGGAGACCATGCATTCCTCTTGCTGAACTTTTAACCATACCACGTGGTTAAACTCTTAGACTATCAATACCGACAGAATAAGAACAAGTCTTTGATATTAATTACTAGTCTCCAGCTAGGAATTCGGTATCATTGAACGCGAAGACCGACAACCGCTGAAACATCTGTCCTATAACGACTGAATGTCACTCTGAACTATCCATTCTAACCATGAGAGAGAGAGAGAGAGAGAGAGAGAGAGAGAGAGGACAGACTCTCCAACAGAAACAAACTTTTCAACAGAGATCCCGACGACACACTGAGCGTAAATATATACTGCTCAAAAAAATAAAGGGAACACTTAAACAACACATCCTAGATCTGAATGAAATAAATAATCTTATTAAATACTTTTTTCTTTACATAGTTGAATGTGCTGACAACGAAATCACACAAAAATAATCAATGGAAATCCAATTTATCAACCCATGGAGGTCTGGATTTGGAGTCACACTCAAAATTAAAGTGGAAAACCACACTACAGGCTGATCCAACTTTGATGTAATGTCCTTAAAACAAGTAAAAATGAGGCTCAGTAGTGTGTGTGGCCTCCACGTGCCTGTATGACCTCCCTACAACGCCTGGGCATGCTCCTGATGAGGTGGCGGATGGTCTCCTGAGGGATCTCCTCCCAGACCTGGACTAAAGCATCCGCCAACTCCTGGACAGTCTGTGGTGCAACGTGGCGTTGGTGGATGGAGCGAGACATGATGTCCCAGATGTGCTCAATTGGATTCTGGTCTGGTGAACGGGCGGGCCAGTCCATAGCATCAATGCCTTCCTCTTGCAGGAACTGCTGACACACTCCAGCCACATGAGGTCTAGCATTGTCTTGCATTAGGAGGAACCCAGGGCCAACCGCACCAGCAGATGGTCTCACAAGGGGTCTGAGGATCTCATCTCGGTACCTAATGGCAGTCAGGCTACCTCTGGCGAGCACATGGAGGGCTGTGCGGCCCCCCAAAGAAATGCCACCCCACACCATGACTGACCCACCGCCAAACCGGTCATGCTGGAGGATGTTGCAGGTAGCAGAACGTTCTCCACGGCGTCTCCAGAGTCTGTCACGTCTGTCACGTGTTCAGTGTGAACCTGCTTTCATCTGTGAAGAGCACAGGGCGCCAGTGGCGAATTTGCCAATCTTGGTGTTCTCTGGCAAATGCCAAACGTCCTGCACGGTGTTGGGCTGTAAGCACAACCCCCACCTGTGGACGTCGGGCCCTGATACCACCCTCATGGAGTCTGTTTCTGACCGTTTGAGCAGACACATGCACATTTGTGGCCTGCTGGAGGTAATTTTGCAGGGCTCTGGCAGTGCTTCTCCTGCTCCTCCTTGCACAAAGGTGGAGGTAGCGGTCCTGCTGCTGGGTTGTTGCCCTCCTACGGCCTCCTCCACGTCTCCTGATGTACTGGCCTGTCTCCTGGTAGCGCCTCCATGCTCTGGACATTACGCTGACAGACACAGCAAACCTTCTTGCCACAGTTCGCATTGATGTGCCATCCTGGATGAGCTGCACTACCTGAGCCACTTGTGTGGGTTGTAGACTCCGTCCCATGCTACCACTAGAGTGAAAGCACCGCCAGCATTCAAAAGTGACCAAAACATCCGCCAGGAAGCATAGGAACTGAGAAGTGGTTTATGGTCCCCACCTGCAGAACCACTCCTTTATTGGGGGTGTCTTGCTAATTGCCTATAATTTCCACCTGTTGTCTATTCCATTTGCACAACAGCATGTGAAATTTATTGTCAATCAGTGTTGCTTCCTAAGTGGACAGTTTGATTTCACAGAAGTGTGATTGACTTGGAGTTACATTGTGTTGTTTAAGTGTTCCCTTTATTTTTTTGAGCAGTGTATATCTTGATTGCAGTTGTTCCCGAATGAGTGAGCGTTCATGTGCAAAGGATTAGCATTTCAATTGTTATATTTATCAACTCTGTAGTGCCTTCTCAGATGATCCCCACTCCCCTTTTGTCTAACAAGCCGCCATGCCAGTTTAGCCCACTAGGGCACATTCCTCTCATTTCTTTGTAACAATATCTACTGTTTGTTATGCATTTCTGTGAATTACCTAGTTAGTAAATAAATGATTTGAAGAAAATTGATGTATGGATGTGTCACGTTTTCTCTTAGGAGCAGGAAAGGAGCAGAGTCAAATGCAGGAGACTGAGGTCCGGTAGGTCAAAAATTTATTTCCACCGTAGACAATAAGGTGGCCGAAAAAAGCACAGGCTGCGCATAACACCCAAAACAGGAGAATCGTTTGGAAATGTTTAACGCACGGGGCGCAGCCCGGCAAACACAGTACAGAACAGTAACACGCTTAACCTCTTACATCTAGACGTTCCAATGATGAGCGTGGCGCGAATTACAAATTCCTGAAAAATACAAAAACTTCCATTTTTCAAACATATGACTATTTTACACCATTTTAACCTGTTAGGGCTAGGGGGCAGTATTTACACGGCCGGATAAAAAACGTACCGATTTAATCTGGTTACTACTCCTGCCCAGTAACTAGAAAATGCATATAATTATTGGCTTTGGATAGAAAACGCCCTAAAGTTTCTAAAACTGTTTGAATGGTGTCTGTGAGTATAACAGAACTCATCGTCCCCTCAAGCCAATGTCTCCACACCGTCAAAGCCTTAACCACGGCTAACAACTCCCTGTCCCCCACATCATAGTTGCGCACCGCCGGGCTCAGCTTCTTAGAAAAGAATGCGCAGGGGCGGAGCTTCGGAGGAGCGCCCGAACGCTGTGACAGCACTGCTCCTACCCCAGCCTCGGACGCGTCCACCTCCACTGTGAATGGCAAAGAGGGGTCCGGGTGCGCCAGCACCGGAGCGTCGGTAAACAAAGCCTTCAGACGACGGAAGGCTCTGTCCGCCTCTGCCGACCACCACAGCCGCACCGGACCCCCCTTCATCAGTGAGGTAATGGGAGCCGCCACCTGGCCAAAACCCCGGATAAACCTCCGGTAATAATTGGCAAACCCCAAGAACCGCTGCACCTCCTTCACCGTGGTTGGGGTCGGCCAATTACGCACAGCCGTAATGCGGTCACATTCCATTACCACCCCCATGGTGGAAATGCGATATCCCAGAAAAGAGACGGCTCGTTTGGAGAACTCACATTTCTCAGCCTTGACGTATAAGTTATGCTCCAGCAGCCGCCCAAACACTTTACGCACCAGAGCCACATGCGCGGCGCGTGTAGCGGAGTAGATCAAGATGTCATCGATGTACACCACCACACCCTGCCCGAGCATGTCTCTGAGAACCTCGTCCACAAAGGATTGGAAGACAGCAGGAGCATTTTTTAACCCATACGGCATGACGAGGTACTCATAATGGCCAGATGTGGTACTAAATGCGGTTTTCCACTCGTCTCCATCTCGGATACGCACCAGGTTATACACGCTCCTGAGATCTAGTTCTGTGAAGAAGCGCGCCCTGTGAAATTACTCCACTGCCGTAGCAATGAGAGGTAGTGGGTAACTGAAACCCACCGTGATAGAATTTAGACCTCTATAGCCAATGCACGGGCGCAAACCTTCCTCCTTCTTCTTCACAAAAAAGAAGCTCGAGGAGACGGGTGACTTGGATGGCCGAATGTATCCCTGTCTCAAGGACTCAGCAACGTATGTCTGTCTCCTCCTGAGACAGAGGATACATGTGACTCCTAGGAAGGGCCGCGTCAGCCTGGAGGTTTATCGTACAATCCCCTCGCCGATGAGGGGGTAATTGGGTCGCCTTCATTTTACTGAAGGCGATAGCCAAATCGGCATATTCTGAGGGAATGTGCACGGTGGAGACTTTGTCTGGACTTTCCACCGTGGTCGCACCGATGGAAACTCCTATACACCTACCTGAGCACTCCCTCGACCACCCCTTAAGAGCCCTCTGCCTCCACGAAATCTGAGGGTAGTGAGTGGCTAGCCAGGGGATTCCCAGTACCACCGGAAACACTGGGGAGTCAATGAGGAATAGGCTGATACGTTCCTCATGGCCCCCCCACGTCACCATAACCAGTGGCACGGTGACCTCCCCTACTTGGCCGGACCCTAGCGGTCGACTATCTAGGGCGTGCACAGGGAAGGGGTGGTCCAGCTGAACCAGCAGAGTCAAATGCAGGAGACTGAGGCGGCCGAAAAAAGCACAGGGTGCGCATAACACCCAAAACAGGAGAATCGTTCGGAAACGTTTAATGCACGGGGCGCAGCCCGGCAAACACAGTACAGAATAGTAACACGCTTAATATAAAGACAGCGCTAACTAACACCTGTCCTCTAGCGACAGATAAACAATCCCGCACGAATACCTAACACAAAAGGACAAACTAAATACCCCCCCCACTAATGATAAACAAGGAACAGGTGCGGACCAGACAGACAAAACCAAAAGACACAGAAAAATAGATCGATGGCAGCTAGTAGGCCGGCGACGACGACCGCCGAGCGCTGCCCGACCGAGGAGGGGCGCCACCTTCTGTGGATACTGTGACAGGATGACTCATAGTGAAGACTGGGTTCGTGCAGATAACCAACAATTTAGGATGTTTGGAATGAGACTGGCGTGAGGTAAATAATAATTCATTAATTCGAAGACTAATTGATCAGATATTAAAATATCTGAAAGTTATATTATGAAAATTATAACTTTGTAATCTGAATATTTTCCTTGGTGCCCCGACTTCCTAGTTAATTACAGTTACATGATTAATCAGGTTAATCGCATAATAATAATTACAGAGAGTTATTTGATAAATATGTCTTCAGTTTTAATGATGCCAAAGACACGACAGCAGTGAACATTCCGCCAACAAATCCCATGGTTCTCGAAGGGGACTGGAATACTAATTGGGACAATTTTAGGGATGAATTCGAGGACTATGCGCTGGCGACCGGTCTACATGAGAAACCCAACGAGGTCCAAGCGGCAACTCTGAGGAGTTTAATGGGCAGCGAATGCAGGCATATCTACCGGCACAATCTCACCCTCACAGCACGACAACAGTGTGGCTATATTGGATGCATTGGAGAATTACTTCAAACCCGCCAGGAACGTCATTTGCAAGCGGTTCGTTTTCAGAAGCTACAAACAGGAAGAGGGTGAGTTCGTACACAACTTTGTAACCCGTTTGAGAGAACAATCCGCTACTTGTGAATACGGGGGATTGAAGATGAATTGATTCATGACAAAATAGTCCTGGGAAATGCAAATGAGGACATGCGCCGGCGTCTACTAAGAGAGAGAGGCTTAACATTAGTAACTGCCATTGAAATGTGCCTCACTGCTGAAGTCACTGACATGAGAATGAGAGCAATGGAAATCGAAACCCCACTCACTGAAGTTGATACTGTTGCCAGGCAGACATTCAGACAAAATCAATCGAGGCAGAGTAATTCACCACGAACGGTGAACACAGAGAGCCCCATAGCATGTAAATACTGTGGGAATACACACACACGAGGCAAAGAGCACTGCCCTGCCTACGGAAAACCATGCAGAGCCTGTGGAACTAACAATCACTTTGCAAAATTGTGTCTCAAAAGCAAAAGAAGGGTGAGTGAGGGTAAGATTCACTGTGTTGATGATGTCACTCAATGTTCAGAACAGTGAAAGTGACATTTACATGCATGAATCAATTGGGGCTGTACACTCAAGAGGGAAGAAATGGTTTGTGACACTACGATTACACAATAAGCAACAACAATGTAAACTGGATTCCGATGCTACATGCAACGTAATGAGCGACAAAGACAAAATCAATCTGGCACTTGACACACATCTATTGCCCAGCAATACTAGACTTAAGCTGTACTCAGGAAAGTTAATGAGCTCTATGGGCACCTTTGAGACCGAATGTGTTATTCGGGGACGCAAACACAAGCTACAGTTTGAGATTGTGAAAACCAGTCAACATCCTCTCCTCTCAGGCTCTACATGCGAATGCCTGGGACTGATGCAGTTCGCTGTACCAAATGACCTTCACATTGTGGAGCATGTCCAGCATGGACCCCTGTCCAAAGAACATCTACTCAGCAGATATGACAATGTCTTCAACAGGCCCGTTGAATCAGTGCCTGGGGAGGTACACTTTGAATTGGATGAGAGCGTCACTTCAGTCTAGTGTGCTCCTCGCAATGTGCCCATTGCAGTGAAAGTGGCTGTGAAGGCCCAGCTGGACAAGAATGAGGCCGATGGCCACATGACATCTGTGACTGAACCAACTGACTGGATAAGCAATATGGTCATAGTGAAAAAAACAGAGAAGCTGAGGGTCTGCATCGACCCAAGCATCCGAACCAAGCACTGAAACGATCCCACTACATCATGCCGACACTAGAGGATGTCCTCTACATGCTTCCCAAGGCCAGAATTTCCACCTTGGTGGATGCCCGAGATGCATTCCTTCAATGCAAGCTGGACGAAGAAAGCAGCTTCGTGACTACCTTCTGGACCCCCTGGGGTCGAAAACGCTGGCTCAAGCTCCCATTTGGTGTCTCAGTGACGCCTGAGGTATACCAACGCAAGCAGCATGAGTTACTGGCTGGGCTCAAGGGCATTGAACCCATCGCCGATGATGTCCTGATCGTAGGCTGTGGTGACACAGACGAAGAAGCAGAACGTGCAGAAAGCGCAGAATGCGCCTTTCAGTTAAGCTTCGTCTTGGCCTGAAGAAGCTGCAGTTCAAGGTGAAAGACGTCCACTTCCATGGCCACATTCTCTCGGCCAAAGGCCTGAAGCCAGACCCAGACAAGGTCAGAGCGATCCTCGACATGCCAAAGCCATCTGATGCAAAAGGAGTACAGCGTCTCATGGGCTTTGCAAACTATCTTGCAAAGTTCATGCCACACCTATCAGCAGTCTGTGAGCCTCTGCGCCGGTTGCTGGACAAAAACACACCATGGCACTGGCTACCCAAGCATGAGGCCGCAGTGCAGGAGATTATGTCTCTGGCTTCATTCATGCCAGTGTTGCGCTACTACGACGTCATGAAGCCTGTCACAATCCAGAGCGACTCCAGCCAAAGGGGACTTGGATGCTGCCTTATGCAGGAAGGCCAGCCCGTTGCGTTTGCCTTGAGAGCGCTCACCCCCATCGAACAAAACTATTTACAAATTGAGAAAGAGTGCCTCAACATCATCTCCTGCCAGCGCTTCCATCACTACTTATATGGTCGAGAGCTGGTCACTGCTGAAACTGACCACAAACCACTCATTGCCATATTCAGTAAACCTCTCCTCAACGCGCCCAAGAGGCTTCAAAGCATGCTCCTGACTATTGAAAACTACAGCCTGAAGGTCATCTACAAGCCAGGACCAGACATGTACATCAGCGACACACTGAGCAGGGCATCAGCACAATGTACAGGCAGAGGCACTGCCTATCAGCGGCATGCCATCTGTTCGCTACAGCAGGAACAACAAGATGTTCAACAGATCAATCAGGCAGACTACTTAAACATCACAGATCACCGCCTAGCCCAGATCAGGCAGCACACTGACAAGGACGAACACTTACAGTCACTGAAGTCCATGGCTCTCGCAGGTTGGCCATATCTGAAAGAGGAGACACCTTTCACAGTGAGAGAATACTGGACCTTTCGAGATGAGATCAGCATGCAAAATGGCGTCTTGTTCAGAGGTCAGAAGGTCATTATTCCCAAATCACTACGTCCAGAGATGCTTACCTGCATACACTCCAGTCATTTTGGAGGTGACGCATGCTACCGCCAGGCTCGTGAAACAATATACTGGCCAAACATGCAAGCAGAAATTAAAGACTTTGTCAGCAGCTGTACCACATGCAAACGAGTACGCTCATGAACAGCAAAAGGAAACCATGATGTCACACAAACTGCCTACAAAGGCCTGGCAAATCGTCAGCATGTACTTAGTCCTTTTATCTGTGGCTGAATATCTTCTCATTGTTGATCACTACTCTGACTTTTGGGAAATTGAACTGCTCCCTGACTTGTCTGCAGAGACGGTCATAAAGCACTGCAAGGCACTGTTTGCAAGGCAAGGTCAGCCTGACAAGGTAATCACGGACAATGTTCCACAATTCACTGCACGGTTTAAGTGTTTCGCCTCAGAATGGGAGTTTGACCACGTGACCTCCTCTCCAAGGCAACCAAAAGCAAATGGAAAGGCAGAGTCAGCTGTCAAGATTGCAAAAAAACTGTTAAGCAGGGCCTTGCGTGACAGCAATGACCCATGGAAAGCGATCTTACAGTGGAGGAACACCCACCAAAAACATGGACAGCAGCCCAGCACAACGCCTTCTTTCCAGACGTCTGAAGACTTCCATCCCCATAGCTAACAAGCTACTTGAGCCCTGCGTCATGGTTGGCGTCACGGACAAACTGCATCACAGAAAGCAGCTCGCTAAGTGGTTCTACGACCGGACTGCTCGAGACCTACCAGAGCTGGAGGTGGGTGAAACGATAAGGATGAAACCGCTGCCGGGAGACCACACAGGACTTTGGAGGCTGGGCACGTGCCTACAGAGAGTTGCATCACGTTCTTACCTGGTGGATGTTGGTGGCTCCCTCTATCGTCGCAATCCGGTGGATCTGAGCGTAGCAGAGCAGACAAACCAGAACACACCATACACTCACCTAGATGAGCTGGAACACAGTCCAGGCCTAAGGGTAAGGGGTGCAGAATTGAGACATGAGCCAACTGAAGGTGAGGCTTCTACCCCACCAAGCTCTCCAGCTCGTGGCCCTAATCCTACCCCTGTCAGAGCCAATACCTTCTCACGGGTGGGTCGGCTATGCAAGCCACTGGACAGGCTTACTCTGTAAGCAAGAGACTGTGTTAACTTGTCCTCTTGTCACGTCCTGACCAGTGTAAGAGGTCATTTTCTATAGTAGATGGTCAGGGCGTGACAGGGGTGTTTGGTTGACAGTCTGGGTTGTTATTTCTATGTTTTGGGTTCTATGTTTTCTGTTTCTATGTCGGGTTTTGTTTGGGTTGATCTCCAATTGGAGGCAGCTGCTTCTTGTTGCCTCTGATTGGAGATCATATTTATGTAGGGGGTTTTCCAATTGTATGCCGTGGGTTGTTAATTTTGTGAGTAGTGTATGCCTGCTCTGCGTCACAGCTTTATTGTTTTGTATTTTCAAGTTTATTGTAAATGGCATTTAGTTTCACAATTAAAAAAAAGATGTGGAACTACGATCAAGCTGCGTATTGGTCCGATCCTTCTGAAAGCCCTGACACCTCCGTTTATATAAAACAATTAAAAAAAATAACAAAAAACTTAAATAAAAAAAGAGGAAGATGACAACTGAAGTGAAAAGAAAATGTCATGCTTTTTCAATTGTTATGTTAAGAACGTAATGTTATGCCGTTATGTTTACACTTTCTATTGAAAAGGATGATGTTACGGAGTCCAGTTGATAGGTAATCGACTAGCCGGACTGTTCCCCAGACTCCGCGTGGGATTTGTACAATGCTTGAACAAGGCTATTGAACTTGACATTGATGTCTGTCTGTATTCCTTTATCCAACATATAATACTGAAACAACTTCCTTCACAACCATAAGAGATCAATCCATAGGCTTTAGTCTTGTCAGGTCATTAAACGATAACACCATTTACGTTAAAGACTCATTGGGCTAGAGACCTCACAAACCAGTTTCTGTCAAATTATCAGTATGTCCTCAAAAAACAGATTGTCATATTATCAGTATGTCCTTAGAAACCAGGTTCTGTCATATTATCAGCATGTCCTTAGAAACCAGGTTCTGTCATATTATCAGCATGTCCTTAGAAACCAGGTTCTGTCATATTATCAGCATGTCCTTAGAAACCAGGTTCTGTCACATTATCAGTATTGTCACGGCCGTCTTAAGGATTGGATCAAAATGCAGCGGGTACGTGAATGCTCGTATTTACTTTATTGAGAACACGACACAAAACGAACGACAGCTAAACAGCTCTGCAGGCTAACCATAGCAGTGCAAAAACAACTTCCCACAAAAGACAGGTGGAAAAAGGGCTACCTAAGTATGGCTTCCAATCAGCAACAACGATGTACAGCTGTTCCTGATTGAGAGCCATACCAGGCCAACATAAAGAAATACACAACATAGAAAGAACATAGAAATACAAAACATAGAACAATACCCAAAAACCCCCGACAACACAAAACAAACACACCCCTGCCACGCCCTGACCAAACTACAATTACAAATAACCCCTTATATTGGTCAGGACGTGACAAGTATGTTATGGTTTAGTGGGACATGTTTAATAAGGAACCGCCACACACAAATCATCTAATGAGAGGGTCTCAAGGGAACCTCATCATAAAGTAAGCCAACAAACCAACAGCAACCACTTTCCGTTCCATTGAATTCCTAAAGGCTTACTGTGTAAAACCGTCTGTTTAAAACTGACAGTCCGACAAAGGATACACATTCATTCAGTCACCATTAATATTGGCTGTTTGGTTAACTGTCTGATAAAGTCTGGAAAGACACCTGTATGACTCCATGGTACCTTTTCACTCACAGTGACCGTTCACCCTTCAGTCTACTTACATATACTGTACTTTCACAATCAATCTGCTCTGTGATCAGGGGTCGTATCCACAAAGTGTCTCAGAGTAGAAAATTGGTCGAAAGTGCTAAGAATAGAGACATTTTACTCCTACTCTTTTGGTTGAAAGTAAAAGTAAGTCTTTTTACTCAGTAGAGTTCCACCTAGTTGAAAGCTATTTAGGAGATCTCATGAGCTGTCCTAACCAGTTAAGAGTTACCAGCAGGTGTCTTTATAATAGAAAAAGGCAGCGAATCAGTTTCTGCACCAGACAGGCAACTGCTTTGGAGATGAAATAATGTTTTGATATTTCTATATGATCAACCCAGAAATAATCTAGACCTACATGCAACAGTATCTCTTTTAACAATGATTTTGACAATGATTTCACAAGGTATATTTCACATGATACGCCTAAATATTTAGGCACCACTAGGCTAATAAATAATCACGTATTTAGGTTTAGATTATTTCATTAACCTACGTCATGTTATTTCAAGTTATCCGTTTGGAGCGCAATATCACGTTGTGAAAAAATGCCTATAAGTTGGGCAATTGAAAGCATCTACGGCCTATGTCAAATGTATTTATAAAGCCCTTCTTACATCAGCTGATATCTCAAAGTGCTGTACAGAAACCCAGCCTTAAACCCCAAACAGCAAGCAATGCAGGTGTAGAAGCATGGTGGCTAGGAAAAACTCCCTAGAAAGGCCAAAATCTAGAAAGAAACCTAGAGAGGAACCAGGCTATGAGGGGTGGCCAGTCCTCTTCTGGCTGTGCCAGGTGGAGATTATAACAGAACATGGCCAAGATGTTCAAATGTTCATAGATGACCAGCAGGGTCAGATAATAATAATCACAGTGGTTGACAAGGGTGCAACAGGTCAGCACCTCAGGAGTAAATGTCAGTTGGCTTTTCATAGCCGATCATTCAGAGTATCTCTACCACTCCTGCTGTCTCTAGAGAGTTGAAAACAGCAGGTCTGGGACAGGTAGCACATCCGGTGAACAGGTCAGGGTTCCATAGCCGCAGGCAGAACAGTTGAAACTGGAGCAGCAGCACGGCCAGGTGGACTGAGGACAGCAAGGAGTCATCAGGCCAGGTAGTCCTGAGGCATGGTCCAAGGACTCAGGTCCTTCGAGATAGAGACAGAAAGAAAGAATTAGAGAGAGCATACTTAAATTCACACAGGACACGGGATAAGACTTTGATTTTGATTGTTGACTTTGATTGTTAACTTTGATTGTGTTCGGTAAAAATTATAGACCTTTCAAACATTTTATGCAACATTATCGGCAAGTGACAATGCCTACGGTGCCAAAGCGATTTAAAGTTCTTGAACGGGAGTGATGAGTGTGTTGATATAACGGTAATACACATTATTCAAAATATCATAATTGGGTTTAAAGGTTATGCGTGCCAACATATTAAGCAATAATTAAGAGTAGACAAAGTGATCGTGTAAGGCGACAATTACTATATATCAAATGTTTTAACATTGCACATTTGATGTACAGTCCCATTCACCGTGGTTGTCTGATGCGTGCTATTGAGTTCACAGCTGGCGGTGCCTCATTCGCGATTGGTTATTCCCCATTATTTGTAACTTGGTCAGGGAGCGTCATCACTAGCTTTCCTTTGTGGTACCTCAAACTGTCATGATTACCAGCTGAGAGAAAGTTTGGGGAGTTGATTTTACGACTGGCTCAGAGTTTGTCTAAAGTAGTGTCTTAACATTATCTTAAATCCTACACTAAGCCGGGAGTTTCTGTTGTTGTTTTAAAACAGGTTTTAACAGGATTCGTAGGGCTTGTTCTGAAACACTTCTGGCCCCTCCTAGCCCCATCCTAGCCCCCTCCTAGCCCCCTCCTGGTCCCCTCCTAGCCCCCTCCTAGCCCCCTCCTAGCCCCTTCTGGTCCCCTAATAGCCCACTCTTAGCCCCCGCCTGGACACCTACTAGCCCCCTCATGGCCCTCTCCTAGCTGCATCTCAGTCCCCTCCTGGCCCCCTACTAGCCCCTCATGGCCCTCTCCTAGCTGCATCTTAGCCCCCGCCTGGACCCCTACTAGCCCCTCATGGCCCTCTCCTAGCTGCATCTTAGTCCCCTCCTGGCCCCCTACTAGCCCCTCATGGCCCTCTCCTAGCTGCATCTTAGCCCCCGCCTGGACCCCTACTAGCCCCTCATGGCCCTCTCCTAGCTGCATCTTAGTCCCCTCCTGGACCCCTACTAGCCCCTCATGGCCCTCTCCTAGCTGCATCTTAGTCCCCCCCTGACCCCCTCCTAGCCTTCTCCTAGCCCCACCTAGCCCCCCCTGGCCCCCTCCTAACCTTCTCCTAGCCCCCAGCTACCCCCTGCCTCATAGCCTTCACTTGTACTGAGCTCTGTGGATCATAATATATATTCCCACAGGCAGGGGCTATCGAGATGTCATCAATAGAGAGCACATCAACTTAAAAACGTCAACGTTTCTGAACATACACCTGCGAAAGCAAGGCAGGAAAAAACACACTCAAAGTAACAAATAATTTCACAACCTGTTGGCGGTGCTTCAATACATAACAACAACTACTTCTGTATAAAAACACCAAGACCAGCACATTGGTTCTTATTATGTTGCATTCACAAAGCAGACTTCAGATGCTGACGGAGTGACACGGACATTCAAAGATTCCTGTACAAAAGGCATTCAACAGACCTTCATGGATAACAGATTGGTGCTTCTGCCTGCCTGCATGCACACTATCCCTCTCCTCTCTCTCCTGCATTAGAATCCTTTGTCGCTCCTGGGACTGGCTTGCCTTTATAAAACATTTCTATCAGAGGACACCACGCAACCGTAAGTGTGTAAAATGCATACAAGGGAAGTTGCCTGTCACTGGAGGAACACAATGCCTCACGGAAGACAGTGTTTCCAATTAATTGAGTTTAATGCACTGTAATGTGGTGTGTTCCTCGCCCACTCTTCATAATTGCATCGTGCCAAACGCCCAGCCACCGTACAGTCAATTAAAACATAATACAAATTGAGTTAAGCAGCTATTGCTTTCTCTCTCTGTGATATGTTTTTTTTTCTCCAAGCAACGAACAATTAAGTGCCAAAGAGAAAACAGACAATGGTAATTCATGAACAAACAGTCTTTAGCTGCCTCATGCTGTCAAATACATGTTCTCACGGTTAATTGTGTTTTCTATCTTTTGAGAGATGTTGGTTGAGTGTGTTCCGGCAGGCCACAGGGAGCCCTCTAGAGACAGCACCAGGCAACGAAGGGTGTCTCTCTTCTCTCCAGTTGAAATCTCTCTGTATATTGTCTATGTAACACCATAAGTAATGTATGTAATAAACCCACACTCAAATGCAGGGAGTCCACATAATGTCCTCTACTGTAATTGTTCTGTAGTATTATCGCTAGGCCTGTGATTGAGTGTGGCAGTAAAAAGTCCCAGAGAGAGATGTGTAAGGCATGTGGAATGATTACCAGCGGCCTCAGATAGGGCTGGGTAATTTCCCTCGCTGCCCGCCGCTGCCACTCCCACCATCGTTTGTCAGCTGCCACCGACTCCGGTGGTAGCAATTGTGCCAACAGCAGTCAATCACGGCACTTATGAATCCAAGCAGCAGTCAATCGCCCTGGTTGGCATTTTGAGTCACCAGTTAATCCCTCCACTATAGGGATCTGAGCAGCAGTCAACCAGCAGTCAATTGCTATGTTTATGAATCTGAACCAGCAGTCAATGGCTGTGTTTATGATTTGTTATAGACACATCTGGTGGATCCAGCTGGTAGCATGAATACTATACTGGCAGGAACACTGGAGTCCAGGAGAGATGAATAACACCAGTTTAGTTTAGCAGCAACACAAAACCAAGGAGATCAAATCCTTCACACTGCTCTGTTTGTGATAAAACACATCCTCACAGCCGGCTATGTTTTAGCTTTTACTGTTTTGATGTAAGTCAATAAAAATACAGCAGACAATGCTTTTATTACAAAAAGTGAATATGTGTGATTTATTTGATGAATATATTTTCAGAAATCTTGTCTCCCTGTTGAACATATGAATATATAGATACCACAATAAGGAAGCCCAGTAAGATTTACTCCACATTTTATATCACATCTAAATTGTCTGATCAAAATCCCAATCCTGCCTGTATACGTCGTCAGTGGAGTCGTCTCTGATCGACTCCAAAGGTGGTGAGATGGATAAGTGAGGTTAATGATGGAGAAATTGGAAGGTTGAGGCGATGTGTACAGACGGCTCTCCCTGAGATCCCTCTTCCCACTCTCTCCCACATACCTCTTGTCTGCCTCCCCCTGCCTCCTCCGTCTCCCTCCGCCTCCCCCACCTTCCTCTCACACTGCAGCCCCAGTGAGACTCCCACTAGCCTGGCTGGGTCTCCCCCGTCTTCTCTCCCCCATACGACCTTTTCCCTCCCCTCTACCTCCCCCTGGCTCTCCCTCTGCCTCCCATAGTGAGACTCCCACTCTCCTGGCTGGGTCTCCCCACTCCTCTCCCCCTCTGGGGCGGTCTGACTGGGGCTAAATGGATTCCGCTCTGCCTCTCTCTTATCATAACTGTCTGCCATTCTGTCAGTGCAGAGCCAAACCGCAAATGCAATTCCCCACGCCATGGTAGGCCGACTGACCACCAAGGCATCTGTTACAGTTAATAAAGTCCTGACCCAAATTTTACACGTCCCCTGTGTGATACTCACCAGGGTCCAGGTGGACCAGGCAACCAGGGAGAGAGGGTTTCTGCTGTTTATAGGTCGGTCATGGCTGTTTAGATGGGTGGCTGTATATACTGTATCTGAAATAGAGGCAGAACTGTATGTATAGTTATAGGTAGAAGGAAGCCTACTCCTAATGGTGGACAAATCAGTTGGGTTATTATTATTCTAATGGACTTTATTAGTATAATTTTCATTGAACATTATTTAGGTATCATACATTCAGTCTCAGATACAAATGCCTCATACACATATCAAAACAAATTACTAATATCTAAGATTCTTACTCATATGGAGCCCTATCTGAAACATTGTGGACACACCTGAGAATGTGTACAGAACTATAAGTTTGAGGAGAAAAAAATGTTTTTTCGCCTTTTAACCACAAATTTGCACAGTGGCCAGAGGAGGCTAATGCCATACTGTATGTCCACCAGATGTACATGCGTTTTGCCATATGTTGTTTTTGTCAGATGTCTAGCCCGCATTTTGCGTACTTGATGCACATGTGCTTCGCAAAGTTGCAGAACGGTTTGCAGCATGGAGAAGATCATTTTTGCCCTGTTCGACCAAAGCTATATTAGAACAGATGAAAGTTATTCTCCTAATTTGTCTATTCTTCTGTCACTCATCTTTAGCAACATCAATACATTGAACTGGTTGTTCCCATATATAGTACTAACTTCAAATACTAGCTTGCCCTGAATGATGGCATGCTAAATTATGCACAGAACAGTTCAGTGCATATTGATTTTGCACGCCATTCTGTTGGCTGGTTTCGTGAAAACCCAAGTGTAGTAATGATGAATTGTCCCTGTGTCATTCTTACCTGAGACAAATTTCCAGCCCTTTAGCCAGTATCTTCTCATCTCTAACTACACAAAAGCCCCCCCCCCACCACCACCACCACCACGAAGATAAATAATTGGTTACCCAATAGGTCTGTATTCCCCTTTGATATAAACCACAATCACCCAGAATCCTGATCTCTAGATTCATCCCACATCAGATCCAGCCCTGAGGAAAGAAAGGGAGAGAAAATGAAGAGAAATAGAAGAATAAAGGAAGAGAGAATAGGCCAAAGAGGGGACTCCAATCTCCATTGTAGATTTACTTATGTGTCAGATCTTTATGTGGTCGAGATGGAAAAGAGAATTGGGCCGTGTTTACAGCCCCATAAACCTTTCTTTTAAACCCAAGGACTTGGCCACCCTGAAAGTGTGTCTCAGCCTCCATAAAGCTAAGGCTAACGCTGTCTTTTAAATCTGATGAAATATTTATCGATTTTATTTGCGCCTCCCAACCTTCCCAGTTCCCATCTAATGGCTTGAGAGTGCAACCTGGTCTCAGAGCATTTCATACTATTCTGTACTTATGTATTAATTTGTGATGGTCCATTACCCATTTCGTATGATATGTTGTGAATTACAAATCTTATTTTATGTTACAAATTTGAAAAATGTACAATATGTTAAGAATTTTTAAAATGTACAATATGTTACGAATTTGCAAAAAGTATGATATTTTACAAATTCTAGCTAGGTGCCTAGGTGGCTAATGTTAGCTAGTTTGCTAATGCTAGCTAGGCTAGGGGTTAGGGTTAGGGGTTAGGTTTAAGGTTAGAGTTAAGTTTAGGAGTTAGGTAAAGGGTTAAGTAACCATCTGAATATGTAACCACACCAAACATAACATATCATACTAAATGGAGTGTCTCGGATTTACATACAGAAACAATATGAAATTCTCTGAGACCAGGTCAGAGAGAGTGTAAAGGATGCGTGCTGGTGGCAGGGAAGTCAGGCGCAGAAGAGTGAACTTGGTATAACCGGAGCAGTTTAATGAATATACAAAAACTACGAAAACCAAAATATACAAAATAAAATAAGAGGGTGCAAAACCCATCGCACACCAGAACATAACTTGCACCAATACATACAACAAACAATCACCGACAAGGACATGAGGGGAAACAGAGGGTTAAATACATAACATGTAATTGATGAGATTGGAACCAGGTATGATAGAAGACAAGACAAAACCATGAAAAATGGATCAGCAATGGCTAGAAGGTCGGTGGCGTCGACCGCCGAACACCGCCCGAACAAGGAGAGGGACCGACTTCGGCGGAAGTCGTGACAGAGAGAGAGTGTAGCTAAGGAGCGAGGGGATATGGGTCCTCCTTCAAGACACTTTAATTAATGAAATGGATTTCACTCGCATTTCCTGCATAGACTTCCCATGATATAGAGTTAACAAAATTAGTCTGGTCTCCCTGAAAAACAGGATGACTCCCATGACTCCTGACCTTTGACCCTGTTGTCCTCTGTTTAGAACCTCATTGAAGAACCGCTTCCCAGATGAGTGTGGATCTGTCATATCGGTATTGTTGCCCAGGCGCAGTGTTGTATTCCTGATTTATGGTTATTTAGATGAATTTCAAGAACACTCATACAGTGGGGGAAAAAGTATTTGATCCCCTGCTAATTTTGTACGTTTGCCCACTGACAAAGAAAGGATCAGTCTATAATTTTAATGGTAGGTTTATTTGAACAGTGAGAGACAGAATAACAACAAAAAATCCAGAAAAACGCATGTCAAAAATGTTATAAATTGATTTGCTTTTTAATGAGGGAAATAAGTATTTGACCCCATCTCAATCAGAAAGATTTCTGGCTCACAGGTGTCCTTTATACAGGTAACGAGCTGAGATTAGGAGCACACTCTTAAAGGGAGTGCTCCTAACCACAGCTTGTTACCTGTAAAAAAGACACCTGTCCACAGAAGCAATCAATCAATCAGATTCCAAACTCTCCACCATGGCCAAGACCAAAGAGCTCTCCAAGGATGTCAGGGACAAGATTGTAGACCTACACAAGGCTGGAATGGGCTACCAGACCATCGCCAAGCAGCTTGGTGAGAAGGTGACAACATTTGGTGCGATTATTCGCAAATGGAAGAAACACAAAAGAACTGTCAATATCCCTCGGCCTGGGGCTCCATGCAAGATCTCACCTCGTGGAGTTGCAATGATCATGAGAACGGTGAGGAATCAGCCCAGAACTACACGGGAGGATCTTGTCAATGATTTCAAGGCAGCTGGGACCATAGTCACAAAGAAAACAAATAGTAACACACTACGCCGTGAAGGACTGAAATCCTGCAGTGGCCGCAAGGTCCCCCTGCTCAAGAATACATATACATGCCAGTCTGAAGTTTGCCAATGAACATCTGAATGACTCAGAGGACAACTGGTGAAAGTGTTGTGGTCAGATGAGACCAAAATGGAGCTCTTTGGCATCAACTCAACTCGCCGTGTTTGGAGGAGGAGGAATGCTGCCTATGACTCCAAGAACACCATCTCCACCGTCAAACATGGAGGTGGAAACATTATGCTTTGGGGTGTTTTTCTGCTAAGGGGACAGGACAACTTCACCGCATCAAAGGGACGATGGACGGGGCCATGTACCATCAAATCTTGGGTGAGAACCTCCTTCCCTCAGCCAGGGCATTGAAAATGGGTTGTGGATGGGTATTCCAGCATGACAATGACCCAAAACACACGACCAAGGCAACAAAGGAGTGGCTCAAGAAGAAGCACATTAAGGTCCTGGAGTGGCCTAGCCAGTCTCCAGACCTTAATCCCATAGAAAATCTGTGGAGGGAGCTGAAGGTTCGAGTTGCCAAACGTCAGCCTCGAAACCTTAATGACTTGGAGAAGATCTGCAAAGAGGAGTGGGACAAAATCCCTCCTGAGATGTGTGCAAACCTGGTGGCCAACTACAAGAAATGTCTGACCTCTGTGATTGCCAACACGGGTTTTGCCACCAAATACTAAGTCATGTTTTGCAGATGGGTCAAATACTTATTTCCCTCATTAAAATGCAAATCATTTTATAACATTTTTGACATGCATTTTTCTGGATTCTTTTGTTTTTATTTTGTCTCTCACTATTCAAATAAACCTACTATTAAGATTATAGACTGATCATTTCTTTGTAAATGGGCAAACGTACAAAATCAGCAGGGGATCAAATACTTTTTTCCCCCACTGTTGATATTTTATCATTAGTCAAAAGGTCATTGAGAAGTTCAACTCTCTTGAGGGGCAATAGGAAAAAACCTCTCATTCGCTTTTTGATGGGGTCACAAATAAGGACATGATGAGTGAAAAATTACATAATTAAGATTTTATTAATGTAGTGTTGCTAGTGTAAATCCTTATTGAGATGTTTATATACGTATGGCAAAGCTTCACCGGCTACTGACAACCCTGACAATGATTTTTCATCATGTAAGTGACCTAATGGATTGAGAAGCTGTTGAGATGTCTAGCCATTGTATGCTGCTTTACATTGACTAATTTCCTTATTACTCTTTCTAAGCTGCCTAATTCTGTTAACTATAACACGTCTTATTTATTTCTAGTCATTATGCTAACAACAGGGTAATTCCAAATGAACTGAATAATGTGTTTCAGAAAGGTTGATTAGGACATTAATTGTTATGCTACTTTCAAAATAGAGAATAGCCCATTTCCAGGATGTAATTATGACTGATTTCTTAATAGACTGTTTTAATGACACTGGCCTTGGTTTATTTTGGCAAGGCCCATAACATGACTGCATAATTAGACCATGACAAATCATAGAGAATGTCTGTTCGGTTTAAAGGGAATGTCATTTCAAAATGAATTAATGGCCTCTATGTAATAACAATGTAATATGTTTGTGTCCCAAATGCCCATTGGGTCTTTGTCAAAAGTAGTGCAATACATAAAGAATAGTGTCCCAATTGGGACACACACTATATATTTATGGTATATACTGTATATATTAAAAATGAAAAAGCTATATATCTATTGGCTATAGTGATGAACAATTCTAACAACATGAATGTCAAATTCAAACATACATACAGCCTCCAGTTATATATATATATATATATATATATATAGTACCAGTCAAAAGTTTGGACACACCTACTAATTCCAGTTGTTTTTTTGTTTTTTTACTATTTTCTACACTGTAGAATAATAGTGAAGACATCAAGACATCACTATGAAATAACACATATGGAATCATGTAGTAACCAAAAAAAGTGTTAAACAAGCATTTGAGATGCTTCAAAGTAGCCACCCTTTGCCTTGATGACAGCTTTACACACTCTTGGCATTCTCTCAGCCTGCTTAATGAGGTAGTCACCTGGAATGCATTTAAATTAACAGGTGTGCCTTGCTAAAAGTTAATTTGTGGAATTTCTTTCCTTCTTAATGCGTTTGAGTCAGTCAGTTCTGTTGTGACAAGGTAGGGGTGGTATACAGAAGATAGTAAAAGACCAAGTCCATATTATGGCAAGAACAGCTCAACAAAGCAAAGAGAAACAACAATCCATCATTACTTGAAGACATGAAGGCCAGTCAATGCAGAACATTTCAAGAACTTTGACATTTTCTTCAAGTGCAGTCGCAAAAACCATCAAGCGCTATGATGAAACTGGCTCTCATGAGGACCGCCACAGGAAAGGAAGACCCAGAGCTACCTCTGCTCCAGAGGATACGTTCATAAGAGTTAACTGCATCTCAGATTGCAGCCTAAATAAATGTTTCACAGAGTTCAAGTAACAGACACACCTCAGCATCAACTGTTTAGAGGGGACTATGTGAATCAGGCCTTCATGGTCGAATTGCTGCAAAGAAACCACTACTAAAGGACACCAATAAGAAGAAGAGACTTGCTTGGGCCAAGAAACACGAGCAATGGACATTAGACCTAAAGAATCTAAAATCTAAAATATATTTTGATTTGTTTAACACTTTTTTGGTTACTACATGATTCCATATGTGTTATTTCATAGTTTTGATGTCTTCACTACTATTCTACAATGTAGAAAATAGTAAAAATAAAGAAAAACACTTGAATGAGTAGTTGTGTCCAAACATTTGACTGGTACTGTATATGGAAGCATTGTAAAGCATATTTCTGTGAGCCCATTACATCTGGTCTCTCATCTCAAACACCCTCATGGGGTTAAATGCTGAAGTGAAATCCTCAATGATCTTGAATGGAGGTCACTGGGGATATTTTAAGCTGGGGGAGAGAGAGAAATAGAAAGAACAAGAAAAAGAAAAATAGAGAAAGAGATTGGTGCTTACAGGCGCTGTACCCCCTGTGGCGACCATTTTCCATCCTTTGCTGAATAAAGATTTACCAAATGGTTGAGAGCTCAATTGACCATAGCTGTGATCTCCAAAGTAAGTTAGGCAGACTAAGTAATGAGGTGAGACCCTATGAGCTTTTTTTTCATGTACACTACACATATGGCTGGATGGTTGGTTTAATGTTTGGTTGGTATGCACACGGCTCTGTGCAAGGTTAAGAGTAACGTACTTTAGGTCCTATTTCACCCTGGTGAAAACATGGAATTCCATCGAGCCATTGAATGGCACAGACCTGGTATTGTCAGGGTAACAGTGTAAGTAAAGATATGTTGTAGGCTATAGTACAGTGGCTGGCGAAATAATTCACCCACCTTGGCATTATTCCTATTTTGTTGCCTTACAACCTGGAATAGAACTGGATTTTTTGGGGGGTTGTATCATTTGATTTACACAACATCTACCACTTTGAAGATGCAAATATTTTTTATTGTGAAACAAACAAGAAATAAGACAAAAAAACAGAACTTGAGCGTGCATAACTATTCACCTCCCCAAAGTCAATACTTTGTAGAGCCACCTTTTGCAGCAATTACAGCTGCAATTCTCTTGGGGTATGTCTCTATAAGCTTGGCACATCTAGCCACTGGGATTTTTGCCCATTCTTCAAGGCAAAACTGCTCCAGCTCCTTCAAGTTGGATGGGTTACGCTGGTGTACAGCAATCTTTAAGTCATACCACAGATTCTCAATTGGATTGAGGTCTGGGCGTTGACTAGACCATTCCAAGACATTTAAATGTTTCCCCTTAAACCAATCGAGTGTTGCTTTAGCAGTATGCTTAGGGTCATTGTCCTGCTGGAAGGTGAACCTTCCGTCCCAGTCTCAAATCTCTATACGACTGAAACAGGTTACCCTCAATAATTTGCCACCACCATGGTGTTGGGTTTGTGCCAGACATAGCATTTTCGTTGATTGCCAAAAAGCTAAATTTTAGTCTCATCTGACCAGAGTACCTTCTTCGATATGTTTGGGGAGTCACCCATATGCCTTTTGGCGTACACCAAACATGTTTGCTTAAGCAATGGCTTTTTTTCTGGACACTTCCGTAAAGTCCAGCTCTGTAGAGTGTACGGCTTAAAGTTGTCCTATGGACAGATACTCCAATCTCCGCTGTGGAGCTTTGCAGCTCCTTCAGGGTTATCTTTGGTCTCTTTGTTGCCTCTCTGATTAATGCCCTCCTTGCCAGGTCCGTGAGTTTTGGTGGGCGACGCTATCATGGCAGGTTTGTTGTGGTGCCATATTCTTTCCATTATTTAATAATGGATTTAATGGTGCTCCGTGGGATGTTCAAAGTTTCGGATATTTTTTTGTAACCCAACCCTTATCTGTACTTCTCCACAACTTTGTCCTTGACCTGTTTGGGGAGCTCCTTGATCTTCATGGTGCCACTTGCTTGGTGGTGCCGCTTGCTTAGTGGTATTGCAGACTCTAGGGCCTTCAGAACAGGTGTATATATATTGAGATCATGTGACAGATCATGTGACAATTAGATTGCACACAGGTGGACTTTATTTAACTAATTATGTGACTTCTGAAGGTAATTGGTTGCACCAGATCGTATTTAGGGGCTTCATAGCAAAGGGTTGAATACATATGCACGCACAACTTTTCAGTTTTTTTTCCTCAGTTATAATTTTTGAAACAACACATTTTTTTCATTTCACTTCACGAATTTGGACTATTTTGTGTATGTCCATTACATGGAATCCCCCCCCAAAATAAAAAAATTACAGGTTGTTGTCACACCCTGACCATAGAGAGCCCTTGGATTCTCTATAGTGGTTTAGGTCAGGGTGTGACTAGGGGGGTGTTCTAGAATGTGTGGTTTTGTATGGTTGGTGGTTTTGTTGGTGGTTTTGTATGGTTCCCAATTAGAGGCAGCTGGTAATCGTTGCCTCTATTTGGGGATCATATTTAAGTAGCTATTTTTCCCACCTGTGTTTGTGGGATATTGTTTGTGTTTAGTTGCCTGTGTGCAGGTTTCTTTATTGTTTGTTTCATGGAGATTAAAATTATGTGGAACTATACTCACCCTGCACCTTGGTCCGCCCATTTTCAAGAACGTGACAGTTGTAATGCAACAAAATAGAAAAATACTTTTGCAAGGCACCATAAGTAGCGAGTGAGGTAAGCAGTGATGAGGAGGCACTGGTTTGTAAACTGATGAAAAGAAAGTTAATATTACAAAATTAGATGTGTCTTCTTTCTGCCTGTCACAACAAATAAACAGAGCTACATTATCGCAGCACACTACAAAACACACAATCCTCACCTACACACACTCCAAGCAGGCTGCAAGGCCAAAGTGGGAAGTGGAAAGTTCTGGGGGAAAATCAGAACATATCCCTTTCTGATTTGTGCCATAATGAAATACGACAAGTGATTTATGCTGAGCATTAATGATGTTCTGGGAGGCAATTTGTTACAGTGAGGATGCACAGACGTTGGCCCTGTTCATAATTGAATCTCACACACAATAATGAATCGCACACTTTGTCTGCACAGCCTGTTTTTCTGTTACAGCCTGATGTTGTTTTTATATGAATAAATCATCTCATAATACCCAGGAAAATTGTAGTCGTGGTGAATGTCATATTTCATATAGAGTACCAGTCAAAGGTTTGGACACAGCTACTCATTCAAGAGTTTCTTTATTTTGACTATTTTCTACATTGTAGAATAATAGTGAAGACATCAAAACTATGAAATAACACATATGGAATCATGTAGTAACCAAAAAAACTGTTAAACAAATCAAAACATTTGAAATTAGATTTTTCGAAGCTGCCTTTGACAGCTTTGCACACTCTTGGCATTCTCTCAAACAGCTTCACCTGGAATGGTTTTCCAACAGTCTTAAAGGAGTTCCCACATATGCTGAGCACTTGTTGGCTGCTTTTCCTTCACTCTGCGGTCCAACTTACCCCAAACCATCTCAGTTGGGTTGAGGTCGGGTGATTGTGGAGGCCAGGTCATCAGATGCTATAAGGGCACAGGTGAGACCCAGATGCAGACACGGGAGGCAGATGGTTCAAGTCTCTGATATTTATTATAATCCAAGGGGCAGGCAAGAGAAAGGTCTTGGACAGGCAAAAGATCATATCAAGGTCAGAGTCCAGGAGGTACAAGGTGGCAGGCAGGCTCAAGGTCAGGGCAGGCAGTAAAGTCAGGCAGGCGGGTTCAGAATCAAGGCAGGCAAGGGTCAAAACCAGGAGGACTAGCAAAAACTGAAAAAAGGGAAACACATGCGCAAGGAAATAACACGCTGATTGACTTGACAACATAAGACAAACAGGGAACACAGGAATAAGTACCCAGGGTCTAATGAGGAAAACAGGTGACACCTGGAGGTAGGTGGAGACAATCACAAAGACAGGTGAAACAGATCAGGACGTGACAGATGCAGCACTCCATCACTCTCCTTCTTGGTGAAATAGCCCTTACACAGCCTGGAGGTGTGTTGGGTCATTGTCCTGTTGAAAAACAAATGGTAGTTCCACTAAGCGCAAACCAGATGGGATGGCGTATCACTGCAGAATGCTGTGATAGCCATACTGGTTAAGTGTGCCTTGAAATCTAAATAAATCACAGACAGTGTCACCAGCAAAGCACCCCCACACCATCACACCTTCTTCTCCATGCATCACGGTGGGAACCACACATGCGGAGATCATCCGTTCACCTACTCTGCATCTCATAAAGACACGGCGGTTGGAACCAAAAATCTCAAATTTGGACTCATCAGACCAAAGGACAGATTTCCACTGGTCTCATGTCCATTGCTCGTGTTTCTTGGCCCAATCAAGTCTCTTCTTCTTATTGGTGTCCTTTAGTAGTGGTTTCTTTGCAGCAATTCGACCATGAAGGCCTGATTCATGCAGTCTCCTCTGAACAGTTGATGTTGAGATGTGTCTCTTTCTTTTACTCTGTGAAGCATTTATTTGGGTTGCAATTTCTGAGGCTGGTAACTCTAATGAACTTATCCTCTGCAGCAGAGGTAACTATGGGTCTTCCATTCCTGTGGCGGTCCTCATAAGAGCCAGTTTCATCATGGCGCTTGATGGTTTTTGCGACTGCACACAAAGAAACTTTCAAAGTTCTTGAAATGTTCCGTATTGACTGACCTTCGTGTCTTAAAGTAACGACAGACTGTCATTTCTCTTTGCTTAGTTGAGCTGTTCTTGCTATAATATGGACTTGGTCTTTTACCAAATTGGGCTATCTTCGGTAAACCACCCCTACCATGTCACAACACAACTGATTGGCTCAAATGCATTAAGGAAATAAATTCCACAAATTCACTTTTAACAAGGCACACCTGTTAATTGAAACGCGTTCTAGGTGACTACCTCATGAAGCTGAATGAGAGAATGCCAAGAGTGTGCAAAGCTGTCATCAAGGCAACGGGTGGCTACTTTGAAGAATCTCAAATATAAAATATATTTTGATTTATTTAACACTTTTTTAGTTACTACATGATTCCATATGTGTTATTTCTTAGTTTGATGTCTTCACTATTTATACAATGTAGAATGTAGTAAAAATAAAGAAAAACTCTGGAATGAGTAGATGTGTCCAAACCTTTGACTGGTACTGTAACATATCTCCCTGAAACAATGATTTATTTTTTAGTGTTGAACTTTGCTTTTTGAGAGGCATACTTAATGGTCATAATCCTCTGAGGAATATCAGATGTATAAATGATGTGCTTTTAAACACTAGTGCCCCCATGCACTACAAAGTGTATACTGTACCATGCTCTAGCCCATGCTGGACATCACATCATTATATCCAGTGTCATTGTATTGATTACATTGCATCCAATGGAACAGTAGAGTACTTGAAGAGAGAAACACACAGACAGATTCTCAGTAAGATGTTATTGCCACTATGGGGCTTCTGTTTGCAATGTTTCTATTGGTTCTTGATAAATGACTGCTCTTTCTTCAAATACTACATTCATTATTAATAACACTGTTTAATTAAGAGTTGATTCATCCAATGGGTGGCTTGGTGACTATTATATTCAACATTGTAATTATATAATGTATTAAATTCCCTCTGAAGACATCAGAAGAGCGTTGATGCCCTTACACACGCACATGCATATGCACACGCACACGCACACTTACACACACACAGTGGATGGTATGGGCTGCTTGGATGGGTAGTATCAGTTGATGATTGACTACACATGGCAGTAGTTTTTACTCAGGTGCTTGAAGTCTGATGATCGTAGTGGAAGTAGCTCTGATATGCTGTCAGGATCCCAGGGATGGACTGTGAATGAATGTCCCATCATGTTTTTCTGCTGCACGGGCAGGAAATCTCATAACAAAATGACATGGGAATTATTATTGCATATTTAATGTGTGGCTCATATTATTAATCTGTAGGCTATCTGTCCACCCCCCCATCACCACTCACACTGGAGAGGGTTGTTTCTGTTAGGGAACTGCAGTGCACACAGGACATAGTGTAGAGTGGAAAACTGACATCATCTTCCTTATCAGGAAAAGTCTCCCTCCACACAACTCTACCAACCAATTACATGCAACTGTCGTCTCTACATGTTGATGCTCTTATGACATTTAATGATCTCTCTCTCTCTCTCTCTCTCTCTCTCTCTCTCTCTCTCTCTCTCTATCTGCCCCCCCACCCCTTATCTCTCTCTTGATCGCTCTTCCCCCTCTTGTTTATTCCCTCTCTTCCTCCCTCACCCTCTCCTCCTCTCCATCTACTTTCGGTCGGTGTTGGAGACATAAATCTTTATTAAAATAGATGGCAGTGTTGGTTCAGGGGTGTGAGAGTCTCACTGTCTTGCGATGTGTGCTAGCTGCTTATTCCCAGTGGCTGTTGACTTATGTGTGGCTGTCTAGTAATTAGGCTGAGTAATAGCCTGCTGTGATGTGGACTGTGGCCCACGTCACAAGTCACAGGCAAGCAGGGTGGGAAGAAAGGACAGCATGCAAGGAGGGGAAGGGTGGAGGGGCACCCAGACCAGTAAAGGAGCTGGGGATGGAGTGGTCTGAGTGGAGAGGGTGTCGTGGACGAATCAGAATTAGTTGGGTAACATAGATAATTAAGATGTTTTATTAGTATAATATGCTTATTTGAGGTACTTGTCATTAGAAAGTGTCCATTGGACTCTGGTGTCTTTTCAGTTGCACGTCTCTCTTAGCTGGGGCTCAGACACTTGGGGCCCAGAGAGGGGAGAGGTCAGACTTGTCATCATGGGAATGTGTCTTTACCTATTTCTTAAACCATGTGAAGGGATGCGTGATTAATGGGGAACCAATGACTTGTCTCCACAATGTCTGTGAGCAAGTCACTCCCTCCTTTTCTTTATTGTGGGGAGGATTATGGCAGTAAATGGACCCTTGTATGTCCTCTCTTAGATCTCACACTTATCCTGTGATAATATATGGCCTAGAGGCTCACTCCACCCAGTGAGCCTGTCCAGGAGTAGGGTCAAGAGGGGGTTTGCTTGAGATGGGAGTATCTAGAGTTGACAATTGATATATGCCATTGGATGAAATAGTTCTGTTCAATACCGTACCAGGGAGGGACGGTTCTAAGGAGACCAGATACTGGGCTATACCATTAATCATGTTGACATAGCAGTTACTGTCTGATGTGTTTTATGGATATCTGTCATACAAAACGTAACCTTTGTGAACTGTTACTAAGTATCTGTGGTTTGTCAATGTACGTTGAAGGGGCTGTATCGTTGCTATAAAAGATCCCTGTAGCCATTCTGTAAGCACCTCATTAAATGGATCATTCGAGAGAATGCATTATTGGGGGTCAAGAACTTTTGCAAAAGTATCTTAATTAAGTATTAAAGATGTAGTTTAACTCGGACTGGTGTGTTTGTAACTCCTGATTTGGTAATGAGGAAATTAGCCACCACAAGGGTGGTCAGTGAGGAAGTAGGCAATGGAGCAGAGTGGACCAGGGGAGAGGATACAGCTGTGCATAGATGAACACGTACAAACATCCACACACACATGTGCATGGACTATCAATTTGTTTGTCTAATTAATTAGCTAATTATCTTACATGAAGTCTCCGGTTGTTAATGCTTTCTAAGATATTTTACATTTAAGATATTTCTTAATTCCTTTCTTTACATTTTTGGGATTTGTGTTTATTGTTTTGTATTGCTAGGTATTACTGCACTATTGGAGCTAGAAACATAATTATTTCGCTGCACCTGCGATATCATCTGCAAAATATGTGTGCTGTGAGGGCTGATGTACGTAGGTAGTTCTATTCAGCAGTATATCTCAGTCAGTTCCAAGTCTCTAATTGCTTACTGGAGGCTTTAGGTCACGATAATTAACCCTGTTCAACGTTTCTCCCAGAAGGTGCTGTGACTTCTACCTTTATGCTTCAGAGGGAGAACTAATAAAGGGGCAAACTCTTCTAACCTCTGGAGAATTGGCTGCTTGATTCATACAAATTGATGTTTGGTTCTCTGTCTGGTTTCCTGCCCCTCACCTCGCTTCGTGCCTACTTTGATCATTTTTTATCAAAGCAATACGCTGTAGAGAGAAATGAGTCAAACCATTTTACCAGTGCCAGTGGGATGGATTCTCTGAATGGAAGCGCTGTGAAGAGACACAGTGAGAGGCTGATGACTCCATCCACTCTAATGAATACAGCCATCTGGTTTGATTTCAACTCTTTGTCGCAGGAGGAAAAGACAGTAATTGTGCCTGGGTCATACTTTCACCCACATCTCACCCTAGGGCCAAAAGGCATTTCTAACACAATGTACTTACAAATAGTATAAAGTTCATCAAGTGCGGAATGTGTCAGGCAGTTTTTTGATAAATTATTTCTGACAAATATGACATCTCAACTTCAGAAATTTTGACAGTGTACCAAATAATTTTCACAGGGGGCGAAATCATCTTGCCGGAAGAGATATTATGTTAATTACAGTTATGTTATTTCTCCCTTGGAGGTGAGGGCAGAAACTGACAGGAGAAGGAGGACACATTTTGTTCTCTGGGGCTCATAGAGATGATGTCATTGTCTAGTGTAGGACTCCTCCCACTACTGCTGTAGAACTGTGGTGTCTGGCAAGCGCACAACAAATATTTAATCAAACAAAAGGCATTTCAGAGAGAAATACATAGTTATGTATCTTTACATTAAACGGTGTCACACTGTTATGGCTGTCTTCACAACACTCATCAATTTCATTTATAAATCAATATATTCAAATGCATGAAATATTTTTTCTTGCATTAAGGCTCAGACAAGACTCCTAAACAGCTTCTATCCCCTGGCCATAAGTCGTTGTTAGCCATTTAATTATTATCTCCCTCTCCAACAGACTATCCACACTGACTCTAGGCCCATCCAGTGGTCTCTACCTACTCACACACAGATTTATTACTCCACTACGCTGCTGTTCATTGATTATTGATTGCCATTACCATTAATATTTATCTATTTATCCTGCTACTGGTCACTATTACTGCTGTTTACATGTACACTGTAAAAATGAAGTGCTTTGTAACACTGAAAGAAGTGACAACTGAGCTGCTACCACCTTCAAGGAGAGGAAACATTAACTTTGCTGGAGTATTGAAACACATGGTTGTGAGGGTATTGGGACAGATTTAAGGTGCACTGAAACATTCATCCTGAGGTGTTCTGAAACATGACATGGTGTGTTGTAACAGCACACAATCAAGAGTTGCGCAACACCTTGCCAGAGACTGGGAGCCCTAACCTGGGAAAAGCTCCTAACCACTATAATGGTGATTTGAATCCTGCATAGTGCAGAATTTCAACCTTCTTCTGGAGTTTACAAATACTGTAAATGGAAGTCCCTCCTCTTATTGTGTATTCCCTGCTCTTATATGGTGTTTAGTCTGGTTCATCCCTGGGAGCAATTTCCAAACGCCTGAAGGTACCACGTTCATCTGTACAAACAATAGTACGCAAGTATAAACACCATGGGACCACGCAGCCATCATACCGCTCAGGAAGGAACTGCGTTCTGTCTCCTAGAGATGAACGTGCTTTAGTGCGAAAAGTGCAAATCAATCCCAGAACAACAGCAAAGGACCTTGTGAAGATACTGGAGGAAACAGGTTCTATATCCACAGTAAAACAAGTCCTATATTGACATAACATAACGTTCCTCACTGAGTTCCTTGAATTCCTATCGGACCTTGTAGTCATCGCAGATAATATTCAAATTTTTGGTGACTTTAATATTCACATGGAAAAGTCCACAGACCCACTCCAAAAGGCTTTTGGAGCCATCATCGACTCAGTGGGTTTTGTCCAACATGTCTCTGGACCTACTCACTTCAGCAGTGATGAATTCATTTACTTCTTTGAGGAAAAGATCATGATCATTAGAAAGCAAATTACGGACTCCTCTTTAAATCTGCGTATTCCTCCAAAGCTCCGTTGTCCTGAGTCTGCACAACCCTGTCAGGACCTAGGATCAAGGGAGACACTAAAGTGTTTTAGTACTATATCTCTTGACACAATGATGAAATCATGATAATCATGGCCTCTAAACCTTCAAGCTGCATACTGGACCCTATTCCAACTAAACTACTGAAAGAGCTGCTTTCTGTGCTTGGCCCTCCTATGTTGAACATAATAAACGGCTCTCTATCCACCGGATGTGTACCAAACTCACTAAAAGTGGCAGTAATAAAGCCTCTCTTGAAAAAGCCAAATCTTGACCCAGAAATTATAAAAAACTATCGGCCTATATCGAATCTTCCATTCCTCTCAAAAATTTTAGAAAAAGCTGTTGCGCAGCAACTCACTGCCTTCCTGAAGACAAACAATGTATACGAAACGCTTCAGTCTGGTTTTAGACCCCATCATAGCACTGAGACTGCACTTGTGAAGGTGGTATGACCTTTTAATGACGTCAGACCGAGGTTCTGCGCCTGTCCTCGTGCTCCTAGATCTTAGTGCTGCTTTTGATACCATCGATCACCACATTCTTTTGGAGAGATTGGAAACCCAAATTGGTCTACATGGACAAGTTCTGGCCTGGTTTAGGTCTTATCTGTCGGAAAGATATCAGTTCGTCTCTGTGAATGGTTTGTCCTCTGACAAATCAACTGTAAATTTCGGTGTTCCTCAAGGTTCCGTTTTAGGACCACTATTGTTTTCACTATATATTTTACCTCTTGGGGATGTCATTCGAAAACATAATGTTAAATTTCACTGCTATGCGGATGACACACAGCTGTACATTTCAATGAAACATGGTGAAGCCCCAAAATTGCCCTCGCTAGAAGCCTGTGTCTCAGACATAAGGAAGTGGATGGCTGCAAACTTTCTACTCTTAAACTCGGACAAAACAGAGATGCTTGTTCTAGGTCCCAAGAAACAAAGAGATCTTCTGTTGAATCTGACAATTAATCTGGATGGTTGTACAGTCGTCTCAAATAAAACTGTGAAGGACCTCGGCGTTACTCTGGACCCTGATCTCTCTTTTGAAGAACATATCAAGACTGTTTCAAGGACAGCTTTTTTCCATCTACGTAACATTGCAAAAATCAGAAACTTTCTGTCCAAAAATGACGCAGAAAAATTTATCCATGCCTGTGTTACTTCTAGGTTGGACTACTGCAATGCTCTACTTTCCGGCTACCCGGATAAAGCACTAAATAAACTTCAGTTAGTGCTAAATACGGCTGCTAGAATCCTGACTAGAACCAAAAAAATTTATCATATTACTCCAGTGCTAGCCTCCTACACTGGCTTCCTGTTAAGGCAAGGGCTGATTTCAAGGTTTTACTGCTAACCTACAAAGACTTACATGGGCTTGCTCCTACCTATCTTTACGATTTGGTAATGCCGTACATACCTACACGTACGCTACGGTCACAAGACGCGGGCCTCCTAATTGTTCCTAGAATTTCTAAGCAAACAGCTGGAGGCAGGGCTTTCTCCTATAGAGCTCCATTTTTATGGAATAGTCTGCCTACCCATGTGAGAGACGCAGACTCAGTCTCAACCTTTAAGTCTTTACTGAAGACTTATCTCTTCAGTAGGTCCTATGATTAAGTGTAGTCTGGCCCAGGGGTGTAAAGGTGAACGGAAAGGCTGGAGCAACGAACCGCCCTTGCTGTCTCTCTGCCTGGCCGGTTTCCCCTCTTTCCACTGGGATTCTCTGCCTCTACCCCTATTATGGGGGCTGAGTCACTGGCTTACTGGTGTTCTTCCATGCCGTCCCTGGGAGGGGTGCGTCACTTGAGTGGGTTGAGTCACTGACGTGGTCTTCCTGTCTGGGTTGGCGCCCCCCCTTGGGCTGTGCCGTGGCGGAGATCTTTGTGGGCTATACTCGGCCTTGTCCCGGGATTGTATGTTGGTGGTTGGAGATATCCCTCTAGTGGTATGGAGGCTGTGCTTTAGCAAAGTGGGTGGGGTTATATCCTACCTGTTTGGCCCTGTCTGGGGGTTTCATCGGATGGGGCCACAGTGTCTCCTGACCCCTCCTGTCTCAGCCTCCAGTATTTATGCTGCAGTAGTTTATGTGTCGGGGGGCTAGGGTCAGTCTGTCACATCTGGAGTATTTCTCTTGTCTTTTCCGGTGTCCTGTGTGAATTTAAATATGCTCTCTCTAATTCTCTCTTTCTCTTTCTTTCTCTCTCTCGGAGGACCTGAGCCCTAGGACCATGCCTCAGGACTACCTGGCTTGATGACTCCTTGCTGTCCCCAGTTCACCTGGCCGTGCTGCTGCTCCAGTTCCAACTGTTCTGCCTGCAGCTATGGAACCCTGACCTGTTCACCGGATGTGGTACCTGTCCCAGACCTGTTGTCCCAGACCTGCAGGAACCCTGACCTATTCACCGGACGTGCTACCTGTCCCAGACCTGCTGTTTTCAACTCTCTAGAGACAGCAGGAGCGGTAGAGATACTCTCAAAGATCGGCTATGAAAAAGCCAACTGACACTTACTCTTGTGTTACTGACTTGTTGCACCCTCGACAACTACTATGATTATTATTATTTGACAATGCTGGTCATTTATGAACATTTGAACATCTAGGCCATGTGCTGTTATAATCTCCACCCGTCACAGCCAGAAGAGGACTGGCCACCCCTCATAGCCTGGTTCCTCTCTAGGTTTCTTCCTAGGTTTTGGCCTTTCTAGGGAGTTTTTCCTAGCCACCGTGCTTCTACACCTGCATTGCTTGCTGTTTGGGGTTTAAGGCTGGGTTTCTGTACAGCACTTTGTGATATCAGCTGATGTAAGAAGGGCTATATAAATACATTTGATTTGATTTGATTTGATAACCTGAAAGGCCGCTCAGCAAGGAAGAAGCTACTGCTCCAAAACCACCATAAAAAAGCCAGACTACAGTTTGCAACTGCACATGGGGAGAAAGATCGTAATTTTTGGAGAAATGTCTTCTGGTCTGATGAAACAAAAATAGAACTGTTTGGCCATAATGACCATCGTTATGTTTGGAGGACAAAGGGGGATGCTTGCAAGCTGAAGAACACCATCCCAACCGTGATGCACGGAGGTGGCAGCATCATGTTGTGGGGGTGCTTTGCTGCAGGAGGGACTGGTGCACTTCACAAAATAGATGGCATCATGAGGCAGGAACATTTTGTGGATATATTGAAGCAACATCTCAAGACATCAGTCAGGAAGTTAAAGCTTGGTCACAAATGGGTCTTCCAACTGGACAATGACCCCAAGCATACTTCCAAAATTGTGGCAAGAAAACAAAGTCAAGGTATTGGAGTGGCCATCACAAAGCCCTGACCTCAAGCCTACAGAAAAGTTGTGGGCAGAATTGAAAAAGCGTGTGTATGCAAGGAGGCCTACAAACCTGATTCAGTTACACCAGCTCTGTCAGGAGGAATGGGCCAAAATTCACCCAACTTATTGTTGGAAGCTTGTGGAAGACTACCTGAAACATTTGACCCAAGTAAAATAATTTAAAGGCAATGCTACCAAATACTAATTGAGTGTATGTAAACTTCTGACCCACTGGGAATGTGATGAAAGAAATAAAAGCTGAAATAAATCATTCTCTCTACTATTATTCTGTCATTTCACATTCTTAAAATAAAGTGGCGATCCTAACTGACCTAAGACAGGGCATTTTTACTCTGATTAAATGTCAGGAATTTGGCTGAGTGTAGCGTGGTTCGTTCTGTGTTGTGTACTTTTAATTAGGACACTGCCACAACTGGAGGTCTGCTGGTTGAATTATTTTTATTTGCCCTGCACACAAAGAGACAACACACAATGTTTTAGCCCTTGGCGCAGTCATAGCTCTCAGGCACCTGTGCGAGCACATGGACACTCACTCAAACACTGTCCCAAGTACTCACAATTTACAATAGATACCCTAGTTAGCGAGCTCTGTGAAACTTGTTACCACAACTCTTTATATTGTCCACATTGTAACAAACTTCTGGTTGCATAACAGCACATTGTGTAACATTACCACGGTTTTATATTGAACAATTACGGAGCCAAGGACAACATACCTTGCTATGCCGAAGGTCAGGCAAAAGAGAACAATAAGGGGGTACGGAAATACAGATAATGTCACCCCTTGACCTTAGAGAGCTGTTTTTTCTCTGTTTAGTTAGGTCAGGGTGTGATAGGGGGTGTTTCTATGGTTTGGCCAGGTATGGTTTCTAATCAGAGGCAGCTGTCTATCATTGTCTCTGATTGGAAGCCATACTTAGGCAGCCTTTTCCCACTTGGTTTTCGTGGGTAGTTGTTTTCCGTTTCGTTTGTGTAACCTGACAGAACTGTTGGCTGTCGTTTTGTTTATTTGTCTAAGTGTTCGATTTCATTAAAATACAATATGACCACTCAACACGCTGCGCCTTGGTCCCCTCTATACGACGCCCGTTACAGAACTACCCACCACAATTGGATCAAGCGGTGTGCCCGGGTAGAGATGGATACCTGGTCGATGGAGGAGTGGATTGAAAGGAGAAACTGGACTTGGGGCCAGGTTTTGGACAGGTATCGTAGCCTACCGGGGAAGAATGAGAGGCAGCCCCAAAACGTTTTTTTGGGGGAGCAAACGGGTAGTTTGGCTGGGCCAGGGGTGAGACCTGAGCCAACTCCCCGTGCTTATCGTGTGGAGCATGTGTCTGTTCCTCGCACTCTCCTTCCAGTGCGCCTCCATAGCCCAGTACGTCCAGTGCCTGCTCCTCGCACTCTCCGTCCAGTGCGCCTCCATAGCCCAGTACGTCCGGTGCCTGCTCCTCACACTCTCCCTCCAGTGCGCCTCCACGGTCCAGTATACCCCGTGCCAGTTCTGCGCACCCGGTCCTCAGTGCGTCTCTCCAGTCTGGTGAGACCTGTTCCAGCTCCATGAGAAAAGCCTCCAGTGATAATCTATGATCCGAAGCCTCTAGTGATGATCCATGGCACGAAGCTTCCAGTGATGATCCATGGCCAGGAGCCTGTAGGGATGTTCCATGGCACGAAGCCTCCAGAGGTAATCCATGGCCCGGAGCCTGTAGGGATAATCCATGGCAAGAAGCCTGCAGGGATTATCCATGGTCCGGAGCCTGTAGGGATAATCCATGGCAAGAAGCCTGTAGGGATGATCCATGGCCCGGAGCCTGTAGAGATGATCCATGGCACGAAGCCTCCTGTGATGATCCATGGCGCGGAACCTGTATTGATGATCCATGGCATGGAGCCTGCAGCAACAGTCCCTAGTCCGGAACCTACAACGACGCGCCCCAGTCCGGAGCCTCCAGTGACGCTCCCCAGTCCGGAGCCTCCAGCTACGCTCCTCAGTCCGGAGCCTCCAGCGACGCTCCTCAGTTCGGAGCCTCCAGCGATGCTCTCCATTCCGGAGCCTCCAGCGACGGTCCGCAGCCCCAAGTCTTCAGCGACGGTCTGCAGTCCAGAGTCTTCAGCGACGGTCTGCAGCCCAGAATCTTCAACTGCGGTCTGCAGCCCAGAGTCTTCAGCGGCAGTCTGCAGCCCAGAGTCTTCAGCGGCGGTCTGCAGCCCAGATTCTTCAGCGGTGGTCTGCAGCCCAGAGTCTTCAGCGGCGGTCTGCAGCCCAGAGTCTTCAGCGGCGGTCTGCAGCCCAGAGTCTTCAGCAGCGGTCTGCAGCTCAGAGTCTTCAGCGGTGGTCTGCAGCCCAGAGTCTTCAGCGGCAGTCTGCAGCCCAGAGTCTTCAGTGGCGGCCTTCAGCCCAGAGTCTTCAGCGGAGGTTGGTGTTTCAAAGCCTCCGGCGATGATCCACGGTCTGGTTCCTCTGGATACACAGAAGCGGGGGGGATCAGCGGGCGGTGGGGGTGCTACGCCCTGAACGAGAGACACCGCCAAGTACAGATGCCCACCCGAACCCTCCCCTATAGGTTCAGGTTTGCGGCCGGGGGTCCGCACCTTGGGGGGGTACTGTCACCCCCTGACCTAAGAGAGCTGTTTTTTCTCTGTTTAGTTAGGTCAGGGTGTGATGGGGGGTGGGCATTCTATGTTTGTGGTTCTATGTTTTGGCCGGGTATGGTTTCCAATCAGAGGCAGCTGTCTATCATTGTCTCTGATTGGAAGCCATACTTAGGCAGCCTTTTCCCACTTGGTTTTCGTGGGTAGTTGTTTTCTGTTTCGTTTGTGTAACCTAACAGAACTGTTGGCTGTCGTTTTGTTTATTTGTCTAAGTGTTCGATTTCATTAAAATACAATATGACCACTCAACACGCTGCGCCTTGGTCCCCTCTATACGACGCCCATTACAGATAACCTGTGATGGGCCAAACCAAAATATACAAAACCTTTACAATCACGTGCATGTACAATATTAATATGAAAAAGCGTTTGTACACCAAAGAATAACACTAGCTATGCAGCTGTAATTAAATTTAAAAAACACACTGAATTATTATTATTATTATCAAATTATTAACATCCCCTCTTGACCTGGCCTATTTGAATTGGTCCTTGTGTACAACTTGGTGCATAATCTAGGGGAACAACATCACACTGCTACATAAGTTGTATGTTAACTTCCGACTTCAACTGTACATGGCATAGAAGGTTGTTCAGATTAATTAAATCAAGGTACAGTTGAGTTCGATGATATGATTCACAGTTGACAGTTCAGTAGGCATTACTATGTGATCCTGGTCTTGATTGGCTGTGGTTAGGATTGGCCAGCTGGTGGGTAACGTTGTATGTATGCATGTGTTTCTGCAGGGAGACAGAGAAATAGCAAATAAACAAGCAATAATGATAGTACATGAATGTATAATTTGGTTATTAAATGCTACAATATTAATACATTGCAATATGAATACAATTATTAAACATAGCAATAAATGTTTGGACTATTAATTAAACTATGCAAATATAGCAACAAGATAGCAATATGAATGTCAAAAGTGGAATGCAATAACATGTGGTGTGGCAGGCCAAAGCTAAAGCAGGCTGAAATGGCAGTGGCTATAAAATGTATCATATAGCATTTGGGGTATACATCAAACAGTAGATACAACTCTTAAAGCTAGTAGGCAACCACAACATGTGCTAACAATGATGTGTCAATTAACAACTACATGTAGCATCAGGAAAATTGATCAATGAATCAAAATGTACTGGCACTGACCTGTATATACTTGCATTCTCGTGTTTCTTTAACACTCATTGTAGTTGTTGTGTGGTTTTTATTCTTTAACTTTTGATTCTACTTTATATTATTATCAATATTAGTTTTATTATTATCACTGCCTTGTTGGAAAGAGGTCTCAAGGTAAGAATTTCACTGTGCTGCTGTACACCTGTTGTATCCTGTGCAAATGGCAAATAAATGTTGAAACTTGAAATCTGTTTGCCTTATCCTCAAGGTTTTACTGTAGGAATTGTTGAAGAAGGAGAGAAACCCTGCTCTTTTTGTGCAGGAATAAAGGGCTGACTTTTTGCAATCCCACTCCTCCAGACATAGTGGTGTACGAGCAACGAGCGTGTATGTGTGTGTGTGAACAGAGGAGCCCGTGCTAGGTGCTAGCCAAAGGATTTACAGTTCAGAAAAAAAGGAAGGTGGCTTCAAAAGCGAGCAGCGAGCAGAGCCATTGTCAGAATGTAATTCCATTTCATGAATAAGCGCTTGACTGCTTACAGTGACAGCCTAGTCCTCATCATGTATCCACAGGCATCATCTCGCCCCTAGCACCCAGCACTGACAGAATGTCATTTTCCTTTCCTCGTTCCAAAACAGAAACCAGGAGGCAACCAGGTTTATGTGTAACAACTAAAATGTGTACCTCCCTGATGGCTGTTCAAAAAAATGTAAATGGGAGAGAATGAGAGAACTGAACTGAATCTCCTTTTATTGGCATTTGAAGGCATTTTGGGTCTGAGTTGGTTGCAGTCATTGCTAGCTGCTGGTGAGAAAAACAGGCAGAACAGATATGAGGGTAAATGAACATCATGTTATAGATCATTCAACAGCTGTATTGCAAGTGTACTTATTGCAAGTGCAATAGAAGTACAAGTATTGCAAGTGTACTTCAGAGAAAGAGATCAGCGAGTTTGAATGTGTGATTACTGCATTACTTCATTGGCAATAACACAACAACATAGTTCAATGATCTTCAACCAAACTCCATCATTGTTGACTAGTTAAATAAAGGTTAAATACAAATAAAATAAAGAATTGTGCTAATTTGTTTACCTGTTTAATTTCCCCCAAATGAACCAACACATATTGAGTTTGTGTGGACTGCAGTCTTAACACTGTAGTGTGGGGACACTTCTTACCTACCTGCCTCTCATGTCCCTCCTCCTCCCTGCCTGTCCTGCATTGTCTTAGCATATTAAACATGTTCTTTTCCCTAACTCCTGCTGGAAGCGTGGATCCACAGACACGGATGATGAGAACAGACGTGTTAATGTTCAGAGCGGAGGCGCAGGCTGGGCAGGACATGGGGGTAATAGGGTGTGTGCCGGGGGCCTTAACTGGCAGCGACAGCTAGCTCTTTGAAAGACGCGGTAAGATCCAGATCCATTATGCATGACAAACCTGTGTTTCACGAGTAATGCTGCTACACACTACACACCACTACACACCCCTGCACAACTCACTCTACTCAGTCTTAAAGAAATGTGAGATATTGTCTAGATGCTTTTTACAGTCATAATCAAGTTTATAACTTCCCTGCCTAGGCTAATGAGACAGTGGATTGCGCAGTCAGATGGAACAGAGTAAATAGGCATTTTAACATCATAGATTTAGCTGGTGGTAACTTGTGGAATAGACACCGGCTGGAATGCGCTTTTAACCAATCTGTGTTCAGTATTAAACCCACCCGTTGTATAAAGGGGAATGGAAACACTAGGATTTAGAATGCCAGCTAACTGTAACTGTAAATCGATATATTGGCATTGTTGTGTCACTGGCAGGAGAGACAATTTTGGAAAAAAATGCTGAATTTACCAAGAGTAGCTCCGAGTCTGAGAATGAGTTTATAACAGAGGATGAAATAACGTTAGCTAGGGAGTCAATAAATTTACTGAAGCCATTCATGTTTGAGCCGATCGTTGCCCCAGATCAAAGAGTTAGTTCTCATAGCAGTAACACAGATATGCTGCCTGAAACACCTCAGTTAGAGGGTCGGTGAACGAGGGGACACAATCAGGTGTGAGTACGGATAATGCCAAATAATGGCTAGAAAGAACGAGTATGTGCGTTGTAGGGAAATGGTGGCGATACAGCACAAAATCCCAGCGGATGGTGGCTGTATTACATCCTGTCAGAGGTTCCTTTCAGTCTGTTGATGGCGATGTATTGGACATATCAATAATCCTTTTGAAGGACTTCCTGACAGAAAAGGTTACTCGACCAGTCAGCAGCCAGTATGCTCACTGGTCGCAAATTTCACATGCTGTTGTGCAAATGGAATAGACAACAGGTGTAAATTATAGTAAATTAGCAAGACACCCCCAATAAAGGAGTGGTTCTGCAGGTGGGGACCACAGACCACTTCTCAGTTCCTGTGCTTCCTGGCTGATGTTTTGGTCACTTTTGAATGCTGGCGGTGCTTTCATTCTAGTGGTAGTATGAGACAGAGTCTACAACCCACACAAGTGGCTCAGGTAGTGCAGCTCATCCAGGATGGCACATCAATGCAAGCTGTGGCAAGAAGGTTTGCTGTGTCTGTCAGCGTAGTGTCCAGAGCATGGAGGCACTACCAGGAGACAGGCCAGTACATCAGGTGACGTGGAGGAGGCCGTAGGAGGGCAACAACCCAGCAGCAGGACCGCTACCTCCGCCTTTGTGCAAGGAGGAGCAGGAGAAGCACTGCCAGAGCCCTGCAAAATGACCTCCAGCAGGCCACAAATGTGCATGTGTCTGCTCAAACGGTCAGAAACAGACTCCATGAGGGTGGTATGAGGGCCCGACGTCCACAGGTGGGGGTTGTGCTTACAGCCCAACACCATGCAGGACGTTTGGCATTTGCCAGAGAACACCAAGATTGGCAAATTCGCCACTGGCGCCCTATGCTCTTCACAGATGACAGCAGGTTCACACTGAGCACGTGACAGACGTGACAGAGTCTGGAGACGCCGTGGAGAACGTTCTGCTGCCTGCAACATCCTCCAGCAAGACCGGTTTGGTGGTGGGTCAGTCATGGTGTGGGGTGGCATTTCTTTGGGGGGCCACACAGCCCTCCATGTGCTCGCCAGAGGTAGCCTGACTGCCAGTAGGTACCGAGATGATATCCTCAGACCCTTTGTGAGACCATATGCTGGTGCGGTTGGCCCTGGGTTCCTCCTAATGCAAGACAATGCTAGACCTCATGTGGCTGGAGTGTGTCAGCAGTTCCTGCAAGAGGAAGGCATTGATGCTATGGACTGGCCCGCCCGTTCCCCAGACCTGAATCCAATTGAGCACATCTGGGACATCATGTCTCGATCCATCCACCAACGCCATGATGCACCACAGACTTTCCAGGAGTTGGCGGATGCTTTAGTCCAGGTCTGGGAGGAGATCCCTCAGGAGACCATCCGCCACCTCATCAGGAGCATGCCCAGGCATTGTAGGGAAGTCATACAGGCACGTGGAGGCCACACACACTACTGAGCCTCATTTTGACTTGTTTTAAGGACATTACATCAAAGTTGGATCAGCCTGTAGTGTGGTTTTCCACTTTAATTTTGAGTGTGACTCCAAATCCAGACCTCCATGGGTTGATAAATTGGATTTCCATTGATTATTTTTTTGTGATTTTGTTGTCAGCACATTCAACTATGTAAAGAAAAAAGTATTTAATAAGATTATTTATTTCATTCAGATCTAGGATGTGTTGTTTAAGTGTTCCCTTTATTTTTTTGAGCAGTATATAATAAATACCTATAACCATGTATATCAGAAGCGCTGTTTGGTGCAATGGTAACGCATTCACCTTTTGATTAAACAACCAGAGTTTGAATCACAGACAGCATTATGATTTATGAAATCTCATTCTAACAATGGGGCGTGCTCATTATAAACTCAGCAAAAAAAGAAATGTCCTCTCACTGTCAACTGCGTTTATTTTTAGCAAACTTTCAGGCTAGGGTACTTTTTCCCAATATCCACCTCACTGATGTGCCCAAGTAAACTGCCTGTTACTCAGGCCCTGAAGCCAGGATATGCATATAATTGGTACCATTGGATAGCAAACACTTTGAAGTTTGAAGAAATGTTAAAATAATGTATGAGACTATAACACAATAGATATGGTAGTTGGAAATCCAAAGAAAAACCAACCGGAATTAATATTTTTGGAGAGCTCATGCTCTTACAATGGAAAGTATAGGGGCATATCCAAATCCAGCTACCAGATTGCAATTCCTATGGCTTCCACTAGATGTGAACAGTCCTTGTTCAAGGTTTCAGGCTTGTTTCTTCCAAAATGAGGAAGAATAAGGAGTTTTAGTACTGGGATACAGACTTGGAAATTCGTGTATGCGTGCGACGAAGAGGACATACACCTGCTAATATTGCTTTCCTATTGAACATACTTCTTTCCGTATAAAATATTATAGTTTTATTACATTTTAGGCTATCTGAGGATTAAATAGAATTGTATTTTGACTTGTTTTAACAAAGTTTAGCGGTAGCTTTTTGGATTCCTTTCCCTGCAAGTTGAATGAATGGATTACTCAAATCGATGGCGCCAACTAAACAGACTTTTTGGGATATAGAGAAGGATTTTATCTAACAAAACGACACTACATGTTGCAGCGGGGACCCTTTGGATGACAAATCAGAGGAAGCTTTTCAAAAAGTAAGTAAATATTTAATCGCTATTTGTGAATTTTTGAAACCTGTGCTGGTGGAATTTTTTTGGGATGTCACGCTAGCGGGACGCCTAGCCTTAAGTTAACATGTGTAAATATTTGTATAAACATAACAAGATTCAACAACTGAGACATAAACTGAACAAGTTCCACAGACATGTGACTAACAGAAATGGAATAATGTGTCCCTGAACAAAAGGGGGGGGGGAGGGGGTCAAAATCAAAAGTAACAGTCAGTATCTGGTGTGGCCACCAGCTGCATTAAGTACTGAAGTGCATGTCCTCCTCATGGACTGCATCAGATTTGCAAGTTCTTGCTGTGAGATGTTACCCCACTCTTCCACCAAGGCACCTGCAAGTTCTCAGACATTTCTGGGGGGAATGGCCTTAGCCCTCACTTTCCGATCCAATAGTTCCCAGACGTGCTCAATTGGATTGAGATCCGGGCTCTTCGCTGGCCATGGCAGAACACAGACATTCCTGTCTTGCAGGAAATCATGCACAGAACGAGCAGTATGGTTGGTGGCATTGTCATGCTGGAGGGTCATGTCAGGATGAGCCTGCAGGAAGGGTACCACATGAGGGAGGAGGAAGTTATCCATGTATTGCACAGCGTTGAGATTGCCTGCAATGACAACAAGCTCAGTCCGGTGATGCTGTGACACACCGCCCCAGACCATAACGGACTCTCCACCTTTAAATCGATCTCGCTCCAGAGTACAGGCCTCGGTGTAACACTCATTCCTTTGACGATAAACGCGAATCGGACCATCACCCCTGGTGAGACAAAACCGCGACTCGTCAGTGAAGAGCACTTTAAGCCAGTCCTGTCTGGTCCAGCGACGGTGGGCTTGTGCCCGTAGGCGACGTTGTTGCCAGTGATGTCTGGTGAGGACCTGCCTTACAACAGGCCTACAAGCCCTCAGTTCAGCCTCTCTCAGCCTATTGCGGACAGTCTGAGCACTGATGGAGGGATTGTGCGTTCCTGGGCAGTTGTTGTTGCCATCCTGTACCTGTCCCGCAGGTGTGATGTTTGGATGTACCGATCCTGTGCAGGTGTTGTTACACGTGGTTTGCCACTGCGAGAATGATCAGCTGTCCATCCTGTCTCCCTGTTGCGCTGTCTTAGGCGTCTCACAGTGCAGACATTGCAATTTATTGCCCTGGCCACATCTGTTGTCCTCATGCCACCTTGCAGCATGCCTAAGGCACATTCACGCGGATGAGCAGGGACCCTGGGCATCTTTGTTTTGGTGTTTACAGAGTCAGTAGAAAGGCCTCTTTAGTGTCCTAAGTTTTCATAACTGTGATCTTAATTGTCTACCGTCTGTAAGCTGTTATTGTCTTAACGACCGTTCCACAGGTCCATGTTCATTAATTGTTTATGGTTCATTAAACAAGCATGGGAAACAGTGTTTAAACCTTTTACAATGAAGATCTGTGACGTTATTTGCATTTTTACGAATGATATTGAAAGACAGGGTCCTGAAAAATGGACGTTTCTTTTAAATACATTATGATTTAGTTTCGGTATCAGACTTACTTTTCTTATGATTCCGTTTGCAGAGCATACAGGCTGGCAGCTTATCGCCAGTTCACCCTATGGGCACAAGGGAGAATTGGATGAGGTGTACGGCGTGCCATCTCTGCGCATGTTGTCTCTTCCACAAGGGACGCAAACCCAGAATCAAGTGGCATCGACATAGGGTTTGAGTTCAAATAAAACCAGTTAATTTAGTAAATCTAGCCTGCTGTAATTTTTTCCAAGACATAGGCCTAATGCCTGCACCTTATGTAAAAATATTATTAGTTAGCTTGTCCACTATAACAACAGGTTCAAGCATAACCAAATAAACTTGCTTTGAAGATAAAACTACTTTCAGTGCCACTAATCCCGTGTCCCTGTTGCTAGAGTAGTGACGTCAACTAGCTTTGGCTGCCATCAATTGGAAAGGAATTGTAACTACACTGAGCAGCTAGTTGTCAGAGTCAAAGGATTCTTTAGTAATATATGCCATTTAGCAGACACCTTTATCTAAAGCGACCTGGCTACATGGTTGAGGAAATAGATCATATTAACAGGATTACAAAAATACATAGTCAATTACAGGGTTATTAAGGTGCTTTTACAAGTTCCAATGAAACAGGAAGAGGATTCACATGAAAGGCTTGTCAGTAACGAGTAACGCTGCTACACACTACACACCACTACACACTACACCTCTCGCTCTACAGCTCCATCTGACATCTGTGCTGTGCTGTGCTGTGTGTGTGTGTGTGTGTGTGTGTGTGTGTGTGTGTGTGTGTGTGTGTGTGTGTGTGTGTGTGTGTGTTAAAGTTAAGACAAGCCTCAAATGCCAAAGGTCACACTCCCTAATGATGTGTAGAAACAGACACAACTTAAAGAGCTCTGCAGACACACACACACACACACACACACACACACACACACACACACACACACACACACACACACACACACACACACACACACACACACACACACACACACACACACACACACACCATCTGAAATCTTCAAGTCGTATATGATCAGGTCGGTAACAGTCCCCCTGGTGCCTGGTGGTCAGTCTCACTCCCTCCCACTGAGGCCGTCTTAGTCACAGTGATGTCCACAGACCTAATGCTTTATTGTGGCTCTGTCAGACACTTTTAGTTAGCCATGTGGCTTCACTAGCTCAACGCAGACGACAGGACAAACGAGAATCTGCAAAGAGCAAACCGCTATCTCTGACCTTTAACACCAATATAAACCCACATGAAACACTTTTAGAATTCTGTAGTAAACTGTAGAATACTATACTAACCACTGCAGTATCCCTCGATCATGTGTCTTACTTCCTATAAAATGTTGTAGTATACTGTAGAATACTACAGTAAATACTACAGTATTATCTGCAAAATAAAACTGTAGTAAATACTACAGTAATGTCCGCAAAAAAACTATAGTTCGCAAAAACACAACACTTTTTTAACTATAGTAAATACTACAGTATTTAATTTGCATATACCCTGCCCATATCCCTCCCCTATATCACAAATTGTGACACCCATAAGTGAGAAACCTACAATCCTACTCGTATAGACCATATATTATATTCTCTACAGGTTATAAAAAAGAACAGAAGTTCTGAACTATCCATTCAGACCCCATTCCTACCTACCTACATGTTATGGAAAATGCTCTCTTTTATACTGAACAAAAATATAAATGCAACATGCAACTATTTCAAAGATTTTGATGATATACAGTTCATATAAGGAAATCTGTCAACTGAAATAAATACAATAGGCCCTAATCTATGGATTTCACATGATTGGGCAGGGGCGCAGCCATGGGTGGGCCTGGAAGGGCATAGACCCACCCACTTGGGAGCCAGGCCCAGCCAATCAGAATCCGTTTTACCCCACAAAAGGTCTTTATTATCTTGATGAAGGATAAAATGTTCACTAACAGGGATATAAACAAATTTGTACACAAAATGTGAGAGTGATGAGATTTTTGTGTTTATGGAACATCATTTCTGGGATCAGCTCATGAAACACGGGAACAGCACTTTACATGTTGCGTTTATATTTTTGTTCAGTGTAGTATTTCTCCAGTAGGTTTCCTGAAAGAGAAAGCCTCCACGTCTATGTCAAAGATAATAAAACAAAAACACTATAGTAAATACTACAGTAATGTCCACAAAAACAGTGCATTAAATACTAACAGTATACTACAGTCTGCAAAAACACTACAGTAAGTACTACAGTATAGTTCAATCCACAAAACATTACATTAATTACTATAATATATACAAAAGTTTTCTTTTAATACAGTTTTTATATTCTAGTTAACTGTAAATAGTACATTATACCACAGTAAAATACTATTATTCACTGTATCGGTTTTGTGGACTCTTTTAATCTAATTTCCTCAAATATTCATAATTCTCCTCTGATAGATCGAAGGGACGCAGTACCTGGGGCTCGCAATTCTGGGAAGCGACCAGAGTATTATTGTTGTTTCATGACGGAGTGCCCGGGTTCGAAAATGTGTCTATTGCCAGTTAGATAATGGGCTATTTTAGTCCGGGCCATGAATCTTTCATGTCGTTAAGTTGTGTGATGGGGGTTTCTGTGGACAGGCTGGCTCCCGGGGTAGGGGTGAGGGTGGAGAGGGAGGGGAGGGATGGGTGCTCAGGCACCGAAATGGTGTACATGATGGAAGCCCTACCTGTGATATTTCAGAATAGAGACGTATAGTGCTGACACCACTGATGAGTACATACTACAGTATATGACCAGACAGTATCGGCTGGAACTTTAATCAGTCTTATAATAGACATGCTGAGTGCAGGAAGGGCAGTACTGAGGCTACTGTTATACCTACTCCTCCAGTATCATCATTGTAGGAGACCATATTTGTCTTTCTCACAGGAGGTAGTACAGAGATGTGTGGTTTTAATGAGTGTTCCCTACCATTCAACTAGCACATTTCTGTCTTGATCACATGCCTTGGGCTCTGAATCCCATTTGCTAACATAGTACACACACACACACACACACACACACACACACACACACACACACACACACACACACACACACACACACACACACACACACACACACACACACACACACACACACACACACACACACACACTGTTAGTGGGCTCACACATGACTGTTTATGGATGTGGATATGTGACATTTTGTTGCTCTTTAAGAAGCGAGGGATGGGTGGGTGTGAGAGATGGAAAGAGACAGGGGGAGACGGCCTGAGAGGAGTCAGGAAGCGTCTTGAGGAGAGGAGAGACGTTTATCCATATGTCAGTGATAAGAGGCATCCTGTCAGAGCAGAGCGGCCCGCCCGTACACCCTGACGCATAAACATCCTCCGTCGACTGTGTGCCCGACAGTTCACGTGCAGCGATCAATGCCAGCCCCTGAGTGGTAAAATAATCATTGATAATAAGCATGGCCTGCTCCTCTTTCATATTCCTTCTTGTATCTGTCAGGAGCTGATTTGCAGGCTGTGTTGGCTGTGTTGTAAAGAGGCCTGGGTGGCTGAGAAGAGGAAACAGACAGACAGGCAGACATCAGGGTAAATAGCTGCTTATTACTGATCCCCAGCCTGCACTCGCCGGTTTGCAATGCATGTGAAAGCCTTAATGTGACTGCAGTGAATGCATATATAGTCCTAAAGAGACAGTAACAATAACCTGCTAGCGAACACACAAATAAACACAATTTAACTTTCTGTCCTTAAATATTCAGGCTGTCCTGATTCCCTAATAAAGGTACTCAGGAAAAATACAATATACCATACCATAGTTCTTTTTAGGTGGATTTATATATAGACATACAAAGAGGGATATAAAGACAGTGTGACCATAAGGAAGATGAAACCAGTTCAAGATGAAGGAAGGACAAAGCTAAAATTAAGACAGAGAGAAAATCCTAGAAGGCAACGCCTTCTATTTCCTTGGAAAGGACAGATTTCCATTTAAGTTGAAAGCGGACCATCCAGTCTTTGATGTTGGCGCCTCACAAAGGTACTGAGCCAAATCTTCCAATGTCCTTTAATAGCTTGTGTGTCATTCCAGAAAGTTGTTCCCTCAGTTCTGCCCAGATTCACACCCCCTTATCTAGGGTTGTGTCCCAATAATATCTCCTTTCTCCTGAAGTGTGCATCACTACTTCTTACAAATCTAAAGAAATTGGATTGGTGGAGGTATGGGCTAGTGTAAGTTTCAAAGTTTCCACTATATTTCTTATACCAGTAATTTCCTTTCAAATCAGTAAAGGGAAGTGAAAACGGGCACACTTTGGGAGGAAGGAGAGATAATTAGGAAAGCAATATAGCGGAAAATAGGTGGTGCCTTTGTCTTCACCAGGGCTGAGGATATAGATGGAGAGCATCCATTAGCTGAGGAAGTAGATGGAGGGCATCCATTAGCTGAGGATATAGATGGAGGGCATCCATTAGCTGAGGATATAGATGGAGGGCATCCATTAGCTGAGGATATAGATGGAGGGCATCCATTAGCTGAGGATGTAGATGGAGAGCATCCATTAGCTGAGGAAGTAGATGGAGGGCATCCATTAGCTGAGGATATAGATGAAGGGCATCCATTAGCTGAGGATATAGATGGAGGGCATCCATTAGCTGAGGATGTAGATGGAGGGCATCCATTAGCTGAGGATATAGATGGAGAGCATCCATTAGCTGAGGATATAGATGGAGGGCATCCATTAGCTGAGGATATAGATGGAGGGCATCCATTATCTGAGGATGTAGATGGAGGGCATCCATTAGCTGAGGATGTAGAGGGAGGGCATCCATTGGCTGAGTAGAAATGGAGATCGAGCACCCTGATGTAAGGAGATGTAAAGGGAAAGCCATTGTGTTCACAAAAAAACAGCAATATGTTTTTGCAGCAGCCTACAGCCTATTAGAAAGCCTTTAACATCTCACCACAGACGCCTGGGTGATTCACGGGGCCCCTAGGAGCCATAAACCATTGGTTTATATCCTTCTACCTGAGCCGCGGACACAGAGGAGAGAGGAGATAATGATGTACTATTTCTGCCACTTAGCCAATGTCTTAATACAGAGATAAAGATGGATAGGGAACAAATAGTCAGCATCTTTGTTTTAAGTAGCTATATGATTCTAGGCTGTCATCATTAATCCAGACAGTAGCGGGAGGGAGAATTTAGTACCTGGGATTAGCAAACTTCTCACTCTCTCTGGTCCAAGTTGTATGGGCTCAAGCAAGGTGAGGCCAGACAATAGCATGAAAAAAACCTCATGACTTTCACAGCTCTCCAAATAATAACTTCACACCAACAATCTTACAATGACAACCTCATACAGTAATGGTGCTTCTCAGTCAATTAGTTAGTTGACTATAGCAGTGTTTCCCAGCTGATTCAAATAATCAAAGCATAATGATGAGTTGATTATTTGAATCAGCCTTGTAGTGCTAGTGCAAAAAACAAAATGGTTCGAGTTCCGGAAACACTGGACTGTAGGACCCTTCCTAGCTAGCACATAATGTTCTAAGAACCATATGTTTCTTAAAGCTTGGTGAGAGCATTGTCATATGGTTATTTTGCATACAACCTTCCCACAACTTTCTGGAAATGGGTCATGATAGTTGCTTGGCTTTTGAACATTCTCAGCACATTTAAGAAACTTGACAACATTTTTTCTTGGTATTTCATTACTTTAACAGAATGTTTCCTAAAAGTTCAAACACGGTTACATTTAATTACAATTTTGGTAATGTTCTAGGAACGTTCTCCAACTGGTTTGACATTGGGAATGTTCTCAAATAGTTCAGAGAATGTTAAGAAACAACATTCTTCTGTGGGAATTTCAGTGCATCAGCATAACATTTCCTACAGGTTTCCTCATGGTTCTATTTAAAGTCATGTTCTCAAATTGTTCCAAGAATGTTAAAAAACAATGTTCTTCTGTGGGAATTTCAGTACTTCAGCATAACGTTTCTTATGTTTATTTATGGTTCTATTTAAAGTCATGTTCTCATTGTTCAGAGAACGTTAAGAAAACTTTCCATAAAAACCCAATGTAAACTATTGTAATGTTCAGAGAACGTTCTAAGAATGTGAAAACTTTCCATAAAAACCACAAGAAAACATTATTAAAGTTAAGAGAACATTCTAAGAATGTTATTTAAAAACATATACATTCTGTTCTCAGCATCAACAAAACTCTCTTTATCCTCTATCTTGTTAATTGTGTTCAGGTGTGCTGGCTGTGCCCACTAATTGGCCACACCTGATGTAATGAGTGCTTGTTTCCTTTGAAAAGGGGTCTGTTTGATATGCATACAAAGACATGGCATGCTTGCTCCATCCAGAAGAGAAGGTTAAAGGCTGGAATCTCACTGATGCGTGTCAGAATAAAAAATAAATGTGTTTGCATAATTAATGCCTAAGGAAATTAATTTCCATGTGTCCTATATGTGCTTCGAGTTCAAAAAAGTTAACCCAACAGAAGATAGCAGTGTTATTAATTTCAGGATCTGAAATGATGTACCCAAATCTAACTGCCTGAAGCTCAGAACCTGAAGCAAGGATATGCATATTCTTGATACCATTTGAAAAGAAAACTTTGAAGTTTGTGAAAATGTGAAATGACTGTAGGAGAATATCTATTTTTGTTTTGTTCCATCATCTTTGAAATAAGTGCAAGAGAAAGGCTATACATTAAGATAGGAGCCTACGTGTAATTTAGATTTTGCCCACCAGATGGCAGCAGTGTGTGTGCAAAGTTTCAGACTGATCCAGTGAAGAATTACCTCACTACACAATATTTTGCATCAAGTCTGCCAGGAGTTTGCCCAAATGTGCCGAATTGGTCAATTTATACATTTTCAAGTACATAACTACAGTGAGGGAAAAAAGTATTTGATCCTCTGCTGATTTTGTACGTTTGCCCACTGACAAAGAAATGATCAGTCTATAATTTTAATGGTAGGTTTATTTGAACAGTGAGAGACAGAATAACAACAAAAAAATGCAGAAAAACGCATGTCAAAAATGTTATAAATTGATTAGCATTTTTATGAGGGAAATAAGTATTTGACCCCCTCTCAATCAGAAGTAAAATCTTTTAAATTGTTGCATGGATAACATCAAGGTGGTGACCCGATCCTGTAGGTTCATGCTCTACAACATTCGCAGAGTATGACCCTGCCTCACACAGGAAGTGGCGCAGGTCCTAATCCAGGCACTTGTCATCTCCCGTCTGGATTACTGCAACTCGCTGTTGGCGGGGCTCCCTGCCTGTGCCATCAAACCCCTACAACTCATCCAGAACGCCGCAGCCCGTCTGGTGTTCAACCTTCCCAAGTTCTCTCACGTCACCCCGCTCCTCCGCACACTCCACTGGCTTCCAGTTGAAGCTCGCATCTGCTAAAAGACCATGGTGCTTGCCTACGGAGCTATGAGGGGAACGGCACCTCCATACCTTCAGGCTCTGATCAGTCCCTACACCCAAACAAGGGCACTGCGTTCATCCACCTCTGGCCTGCTCGCCGCCCTACCTCTGCGGAAGCACAGTTCCCGCTCAGCCCAGTCAAAACTGTTCGCTGCTCTGGCACCCCAATGGTGGAACAAGCTCCCTCACGATGCCAGGACGGCGGAGTCAATCACCACCTTCCGGAGACACCTGAAACCCCACCTCTTTAAGGAATACCTGGGATAGGATTAAGTAATCCTTCTAACCCTCCCCACCTACCCTCCCCCCCAAAAAAGATATAGATGTACTATTGTAAAGTGGTTGTTCCACTGGATATCATAAGGTGAATGCACCAATTTGTAAGTCGCTCTGGATAAGAGCGTCTGCTAAATGACGTAAATGTAAATGTATATTTTTTTTCAGTATAATTTAAAATGGTTAACCCTTTAGACCCCAACAGAATTCTAGAATGCTACTGTAGATTACTGAGAATTTTCAAGATGAAGCTCATTTTCTCACACATTTCAAACAAACGGACATAGCTCAAAACAAAGAACAAATGACAATTACAAGTTACCTTACTTTTAAAGAGCACAACCTCTTCTTTAATATGACACCACATTCATGTAAATAGGAATAATGCTAATTTTGTCTTCCATCAAAAAATGATTAACACTCAAAACAACAAAAAAACCTAGAGTATTTAAATTGTAGTAAATTTGACTTAAATTACTGTCTCAAAATGTACCAAGTATAATATATATTTTTTTACATGTATTTATTTCACCTTTATTTAACCAGGTAGGCAAGTTGAGAACAAGTTCTCATTTACAACTGCGACCTGGCCAAGATAAAGCAAAGCAGTTCGACACATACAACAACACAGAGTTACACATGGAGTAAAACAAACATACAGTCAATAATACAGTAGAAAAATAAGTCTATATACAATGTGAGCAAATGAGCTGAGATAAGGGAGGTAAAGGCAATAAATAGGCCATGAACTAAATACAATATAGCAAGTAAAACACTGGAATGGTAGATTTGCAGTGGATGAATGTGCAAAGTAGAAATAATGGGGTGCAAAGGAGTAAAATAAATAAATAAATACAGTAGGGGAAGAGGTAGTTGTTTGGGCCATTTATAGATGGGCTATGTACAGGTGCAGTGATCTGTGAGCTGCTCTGACAGCTGGTGCTTAAAGCTAGTGAGGGAGACAAGTGTTTCCAGTTTCAGAGATTTTTGTAGTTCATTCCATTCATTGGCAGCAGAGAACTGGAATATATTATACTTATAAATATTTTTGAGATATAAATACATTTTTTCTGTCCAAAATGTGGCAAGAGTGTAAGGCTCTTTATTTATTTTCTTAGTCAACCTTGTGTTCTGTTTTGTTGTGTTTTTGAACATAGCCGTTTCTTTGTGTTCTTGAACATAGCCCTGTCTTTCATTTTTGTTCATTGATTTCACCTGTGTTAGTTAGTCACCTGGTCTCATCAGCTCCTTATTTAGTTCAGTTCATTCTGCTTGTGTCTTTGTGAGGTATTCTTCATTTTTACTCTACCAAGCCTTTTCCTAGCTCGTTTCTGAGAACCAGTGATAGCCTTCAGTACTAGTTTTGATTCACTTGCCTGTTTACCTACCTGTGTATGACCATTGCCTGCCTGTGACCACGATTCCTGTCTTCTGTGAAGGCAAAATAAACACCTGCTGCGCTCTATGTGTGAATCTACACCTTTTTCTCCCTGAGTGTTCATTACAAAGAGAGCAATATTCAGAAAGTATTTCAAAACCCACACAAAGTAGACTATGTGATTGACAACGATTCTTACTAAATTCCCAATCTGGCCCTCACACCATCATGGTCACCTAATCATCTCCAGCTTACAATTGACTCATTCATCCCCCTTCTCTCCCCTGTAACTATTCCCCAGGTTGTTGCTGTAACTGAGAATGTGTTCTTAGTCAACTTACCTGGTGGAATAAGGGTTAAATAAATAAAAATACAATTCTGTAACAATGTAAAAATGCAAACAACTATTCAGAGACTATTTCAAAATGTAGATAACCTCTCAATTAGATTTAGTACCAGGCCTGACACAACACAGAAATAGTAGTCTACTTTGACAGTTTAGTGAATGCAACTAATATTAGATAGAGACAGATAAAGAGAGAAGACAAAACAACTGTTCAGAGACAAAAGATTTGTAGGACTAATTCACGTTTCACACTGTCACTTTAGTGTTTGCATTTATCCTACAACATGTCATGGAACATCTGGAAGCCCTGCCCCATCATGCAAAGTGGCACAGAACACATAGAGCACCCAACAGAGGTTTCTACACATCGCCCCCTCTTTCCCCTGCGTCCACTCCGGATGCACACCACACACCCTCTCTTGCGCCCTTCAAACTTCACCTGCTTTTAAATGAGTTACAATTCAATCCAGAAGACCTGGTGCCACACTCCTGGCTCCCCTCTTCCTGCCGCTGTAGCCGTATCACAAAGTGAATGCACATGCTGCATTTTGAATGCCTTCAGGGACCAGCACCTGCGGTTTCTGGGAAGAGGCCTTTGCAGGTTCACTTACACAATGTACACATTTATGATGGCAATGTTGAGCATCCCCCAAAACCCACACTTCCACCATTTTCTGCCTGTGCGTCCAACATTGTAATAGCTCCTCAGTTGGTCAAGATGGTCAACCCCGCCCATTTTGTTGTTGTAATCCATTACAAGCTCTGGGACAAATATACATTCCTACCACTTTTAAAAACAACTCCAAAACCACATACCACTGTCAACTTAGGCCCAGGCTGTGTGGTACAAGGGTGAATGGTGGGATTTGGGGCAGACACACTCCATGGAAACGTAGGCTCCCCTCTCGTGTATGCTCTCCCTCTTCCTCCTCTCCCTCTGCTTCCTTCTCTCCCGAGTGGTGTAGCAGTCTAAGGCACTGCATCTCAGTCCCTGGTTCGATTCAAGGCTGTATCACAACCAGCCGTGATTGGGAGTCCAATAGGGCGGCGCACAATTGGCCCAGCGTCATCTGGATTAGGTTTTGGCCGGGGTAGGCCGTCATTGTAAATAAGAATTTGTTCTCCCTCCTCCTCTTCCTCTCCCTCTTCATGTTCCTCTACCTCCAATCTCCTCTCGCTCCTCTCCTCCCTCCTTGTTCCACATCTCTATCCTCCAATCATCTCTAACTCCTCTTCCTACCTGCCTTCTGCTGCTGAGACTCTCCACATCACTTCCCTCACTTTCACTGACTTAGAGGAACAGAGTAATAGAGGGAGAGGAGCAACAAATAGGATACAATTGTGGTCAGGAAAATAATCTATTTTTATTTAATTTTTTACTCTCTCTCTCTCTGTCCTCCAATCAACTCTTGTTTTCTTTCCTGACAAACTAACTACAAAGTTCACCAATGTTAGCTGATTAGTTACGAATCTGGGACAGTTTCCAAATGATTTGCACCGGTAGAAACAGGATAAAAAAAGCTACTTGTTAGCTGGCAGTGTAAACAAATTTCCAACTCCTCATATGAGCTTCACTGTGCAGGCATCTACTACAGTAACACGACAGCTAAGCTGTGATATAATAGGAAAATGAGGTAATGTATAGCCTATGAATATCTGCACCTAGCAAACATGACAAACCATAATGTAAGCGCAACAGATAAAATCAAATTACTTTAGCCTTCATTTCGTTGGCTAGTCAGCTGGTGGTCTGTATGGCTAGCTAGTCAAAGTGAGAGCTGAGGTTAACACTTTGTGAGCGCAGCCCTAATTTACTGTTACACACAGTTTTTCTTGCCTGACAGACTAACTAGTTAACTAGCTATAGCAAGCATCTTGGGCCGTTTCCATATTCATTACATTGCTATGAAGAAGACAAGACAAAACTAGTTAGCTGACTATATACAGCTAAACACTGCAGCTATTTCCATGAGGCAGAGATTAATCATTTGAGTTCCACCGCTGATGTGCTCGCCTGTACCAACCAAGTTATCATGACATGATTTGCTAATCTGAGAGCTATTCCCCAGCATCAAACATCGACAACACTAAACATATATCTGCTGTTTACTTATTTAATTCACCTCGACATTATCGCTTTTCAATATGCAAGGACATGTCCAAATCCGTATCATCAACCAACATAGATACAGCCTCCTTCACAAGGAAAAGTCACGTCTGCGCTGTCATTTTGAGTAACGAAGTAAAAGAAAATCAAGTGAAAATGACAGCATACCCTATTTTTGGTTTAAACAGCCATGTGAATACGACAACAGGTTGTTAGCAAGTTCATTTTGTGATATTGACACAGATATTACTGTTAGAAAAACAAGGCTGTTTGCGGCCGTTATAGTAATTTAAGGAAAGGAGGTCGACATCCGGTATTGGATCTAAAGGGTTAAATAGAGAGAAATGACATGACTTCAAACCCACGTCTCAAACCGCACTAAAGGTAATTACAAATAGCCCTAAAATCGAATGACTTGAGAAACAGAGAGAACAGAAACAGATAGTACAGACAGAAAATGTTTTACGTGAATGTAATCTATTTAAAACCCTGTGCTGTATTGTCCAACTGGTCGGCTGGAGCTGTAGCTCTCTGGTCTGGCATCAGGACAAGCTAATCATGTCTGAGTGCAGCGAACGGAGCAGAGCCTCGCATGATTAAGATTCATCAGGTTGGAACAGCGAGAGCAAATTATCAGAGCAAATCTTGGAGGGTTCAAAAAACCATACATCCCTGAGTGTCTGGAGAGGGAGAATAAAACCTATTCTTTCTCTTCTTTATTCCTCTCATCAAGGATGTCTTACAGGACGAGACCCTGAATTTCTGACTATAGCTTTAAAGTACTGACGTAACATCTGTCCTTGCTCAAGAAGATGGTTTGTAAAATGACGCAATCCTAGAAGCTGGCAATGGAGTTATATGATTTGTATAGGACACGCCATATCTCTCTTTGGAGGTTGCGTTGGATTTGTATTATAAGGCATATTATAGACAGAGCTTTGATAAAATCAACGCAAGTAAAGGTATTGTGTGGATCTGGGGTCCCTAACAGGCAGACAAATAGGTACTTCAGTGGAACATATTATTGCACATGTTTAATAATGGGCACTTGTTGTAGTGGGTCATTGTTCGGTGGATAACATAGTTCAGTTTCCCCATTACTCCTTGTCAGTTGTCTGCAATCTCAAACAATGGAGGATCCTTGCCCTAGGTGTATTACTGGAGAAAATACCTTTATTGCGACCCTTGTGCTCTCATAGTACATTAAAAGAAGGGCTCTTTACTTTAGAGGCCTATGTACTGGAGAGAAGCCTTTCCAACATAGCACTTCAAACCACGTCCTCACAGCCTTTCCCTCTGCAAAAAACTATTAACATTCTAGCCGACGTTGACCAAAAAAGTGATAACTGCTCTCCTAAAAATATACATTTCCATCAGCACACATTCTCCAGGGAATTTATCAGCTTGTTCATGTCCTATTTACAGAGGGGGGCGTGCTATCTGAGTCAACCATTGTGAAAAATGGACTCCATCTTCTGGGTTAAGCTTGTCCATCAATCTGGGTACAATAGTGCCCCGATAAAGGACCACGTGGTAGAGGTTTATATTTATGTACCAAAGTTACCATGTTTATGAGGAAATATTGAACCACTAACATAATGTAGGTCTCATAACCATTGGTCATTCTGTACAGTAGACAAAACACAACAGTACTGCTATTTTGAAAGAGTAAAACATTATCACACTGTATTCACTTCTGATATTTAGGAGATTTTATTTATCAAAAAGACACAATGAAAGTAAATGTTTCAATGGCAAAATAAAGAGCCGAGGAGTAATATACGGTGCCACAAATTCCTTTATGAACATCAACGTTCTCATAAAATATGATTCCCATTGTGAATAATCATATTCTGCGACGCTGAGAACTTTTACAAGCAGTGAGGGAATATATTACAGCAATAAAGCTCAACTTAGTTAAAGCAGAAAAACCTTCACATGTATCCACAGCTATTATTTATCTTCTCATCGCCCACACCACAATTCAAGAAACTTTAAGCTTTACATAAAATAAGCATTTTCTCAGGGATATGAGAAGCTAACTTACGTTACCGTACATGTATGCATAGATTTGAATAGTGATGCCAGACCTTGAGGATAGGTTCCAGTTGAGGATGCTGAGGGGAGGATGGCTCATAATAATGGCTGGAACGGAGTATGGAATGGCATCAAACACATGGAAACCATGTTTTTGTTGTCTTTGATACCAATCCTCGATTCCCGCTCCAGCCATTGCCACAAGTCCATCCTCCCCAGTTAAAGTGCCACCAACATCCCGTGATAGGTTCACAAACAATTTGGTGGTTTTGGTTCATTTTGTTCCTTTTCTCAGCAAGGTACAAATTAAAAAACAAAATTAAAAAGCTTGGTACAATGACTCAGCAAAAGTAACAGAAAATAACAATAATAAAACACTTCAGATTTGTGTATGCATGCGATGAGTTAAGAGCTAAAGCCCACTGATGCCGGGGGATTGTGAGGGGAGAGTGATAATAAAGGATGCATGACGTCGGAAGCAGAAAAGGCTAGGAGCTGACACTGAAGCTGCACACTGAAGAGTCTTACCCATCTTTTCAGAGAACTCAGTGATAGCACACACATACAGCCCAGAGGAGAAATCAGAGAGATGATAATCACTCCTCTGAGAGATTAATTAAGCCTATTACTATCTCTAAATAAGCCTTCCTGGAAAATATGTAACAGGATGAGACATTTGGAGGGAATGGAGGGAAAGTGGTTGACTCTACTGCCTATTGATTGGCCAGAGGGTGAGTGCTTCAGGCGATCAACAAACCTGTAATTTATGTCACATGTTCCACTCTTTACACTCAGATCATGGCAGATAGAGATATTTGTGTGCAAGTGTGCCTGTGTTTGCATGAGCAAGAGAGAGGGAGAGGATAGCAAGATTAAAATGATAGTAAAATAGGACTATGAAAAAAGCTGTGAATCATATTTTAAAGTACTGTTGGTTTTTATCATACCATTTGATACATTTTTGTCTAATGATAATTTATATATTCATAAGTACTACACATTTTAATATCATACTTCATAGATACAGTAGCATCAGATAAATATGATCCAGTGCTTAAAAAACAAAAACAAGTAAACAAACACAGGAAAACAGGGTAAAGTAAGTGGATACATCAAAAGCTCTGGGTGACACCCCACCTGAAGCTTCTCTTCCATGATTGGCTGGTTGGCTGCCCCAGCTACCACAGGTAGATACAGTATAAATGAACCACAGTAGACTAGTATGCCACTCACTTGAAGATGGTAATAGAAGTACTAGCTATCCCCCCCGCCCCCTGCCCGACACACACACACACTCATATACCTGCGCACACCAAATATCTAACTACATAACCAAGGAGGGACAGCCATGACGAAGTAGAGGTGTTGGTGTGGGGCAGGCCCCTCCTGTTCTGAGACAGCTGGTACAGGTCAGGTGGTCAGGTGGGGCAGAAGCAGCGAGGTCACATCACTATGACAGCAGCTACCTGGGAAACACAAGCACACCAGACAAAATGCATCAATCATTAACCAGCGCTATAAAGGCAAGCTAAACAATAGGATGACAACCGCTAATGTAGGCTACTCACAAAGCTAAGCTTTCTAAACCAATGCCACAGGTGTAATATTCATGTACATATACCTTTACCTTTACATCCACTACTAACCGCCTTGGGCTTATATTATTTTCCCTTTTTAAATTTTTAATTAATTGGTAAGGAACCAATTTGTACTTTTTATTCTGGAAGTGCCACAAGATTGAGGGGAGTAATTTCTGATTGGTGGTAAGTGTATGAGTTTAATTTATTTTATTTTACCTTTATTTAACTAGGCAAGTCAGTTAAGAACAAATTCTTATTTTCAATGACGGCCTAGGAACAGTGGTTTAACTGCTTTGTTCAGGGACAGAACGACAGATTTGTACCTTGTCAGCTCGGGAATTCAAACTTGCAACCTTTCGGTTACTAGTCCAACACTCTAACCACTAGGCTACCCTGCTGCCCCATTGTCTGGGCCAGAGTTCAGCCAGTTGGAGATCCAACTGGTTCATTAATCAGCAGCCCCCTGTGACGGGCATATAGTAGAACCACAAAAGGCCACAGTGCATCACTTTTATCTCAAATTATACTCAGGAGTTAATTACAGCATGTAGCTAAGATGATCTAAGGGTTATGCAGTGCACAAAACACCAGTCTCAACGTCAACAGTGAACAGGCGACTCCGGGATGCTGGCCTTCTAGGCAGAGTTCCTCTGTCCAGAGTCTGTGTTCTTTAGCCCATCTTAATCATTTATTTTTATTGGCCAGTCTGAGATATGGCTTTTTCTTTTCAACTTTGCCTAGAAGGCCAGCATCCCGGAGTCGCCTCTTCTCTGTTGACGTTGAGACTGGTGTTTTGCGGGTACTATTTAATAAAGCTGCCAGTTGAGGACTTGTGAGGCGTCTGCTTCTCAAACTAGACACTCTAATGTACTTGTCCTCTTTCTCAGTTGTGCACCGGGGCCTCCCACTCCTCTTTCTATTCTGGTTAGAGACAGTTTTTGCTGTTCTGTGAAGAGAGTAGTACAGAGTTGTACGAGATCTTCAGTTTCTTGGCAATTTCTCGCATGGAATAGCCTTCATTTCTCAGAACAAGAATAGACTGACGAGTTTCAGAAGAAGGTTATTTGTTTCTGGCCATTTTGAGCCTGTAATCAAACCCACAAATGCTGATGCTCCAGATACTCAAATTGTCTAAAGAAGGCCAGTTTCATTGCTTCTTTAATCAGAACAACAGTTTTCAACTGTGCTAACATAATTGCAGAAGGGGTTTCTAATGATCAATTAGCCTTTTAAAATGATAAACTTGGATTAGCTAACACAACGTGCCATTGGAACACAGGAGTGATGGTTGCTGATAATGGACCTTTGTATGCCTATGTAGATTAAATTTTATGCTATTTTAATGGACCAAAAATTTGCTTTTCTTTCAAAAACAAGAACATTTCTAAGTGACCCCAAACTTTTGAACGGTAGTGTATGTTATGTTGAACTATTCAATCATTATCGTTCCATGTCATAATTGAAGTTGTAAATTAATAGACATCTGGGGTGAGTCACATAGAACTATTGCTGAGATCGGCTTTGTATTGCACCCACAGGGCAAACAACACCCACAGGGCAAACAATGGCTACTTCCTCTGCCTCACACTATGGAGTCCATTCTTCCAAGCTGTCTGTCACTCAGTCCCTCTTTCTCCACTTCTCCTCTCATCTTCAGTGAGTCCATCACTACCTTTCCAAATACGTCCATTGGAGGGGTCTGGCGGTCATGTCAGAGAGGGCTAATCACCAAAGCAGATCTCTCTCCAGCAATCTCTCTCCTCACTCTTTCTTTCTCTTCTCTCTATCTACTGCTACTCAGGACCTGACCAGCCAATCTCTGAATAAAACTCACACCACCTTATTTCAAAGAGAGAGGGAAAGAGGGAGGGAGAAAGAGAGGGGGAGAGAAAGAGAGAGAGAGGGGAGATGGATTGAGAGAGGCCACAGCCTGTGAAATGGGGGCAGAGTTCCTGATGGCCATTGGCTTCGACTGCCCAGAGCCAGGCATGCCTGTTTGGGTAAGAGTCTAGAAGAGAAAAGACACATACAACTGAAAAACTGAAAAAAACTGAAAAAAAACAATACACCACTGTGGTGTTTTATTTTTCATTCAACTCTCATTCATGTAGGTCTGTCTAATTCAGACACTCTCTTTTTTGTCAAGATAGATCCTAGTGTAATAGAGGTAAGTAAGGGCAACCAGCTGTACATTATTCCAAGTTCTTGCGACACACAAAGCTAGGAAATGTAAAATGTAAAACTCAGACCTGCTTGTATATCATTATACTCTTGGGTAAAGTATTTATTTTTAGGGCAATATCGGTAGAAATGTTACAAATATGGAGGTTCAGGACCAGTGGAAGCTCCGTCTCAGTGAATTTCATTTTTAAAAAATGGTGAAACATTAAAAAAAGTTATCGTTTTGAGGTATCTATACTAATTATATTCATGTCACCAAATAATTGATGAAAAACACTGTTTTGCAATGAAGGTCTACAATAGCCTCAACAGCACTCTCTGGGGTAGCACCATGGTGTAGCTGGAGGACATATAGTTTCCGTCCTCCTCTGGGTATATTGACTTCAATATAAAACCTAGGAAGCCCCCTTTCATAGACTTACAAAGTAATTATGACAACTTCCGGAGGACGTTCTCCAACCTATCAGAGCTCTTGCAACATGAACTGACATGTTATCTACCCAATCAAAGAATCAGAGAATTAATCTAGTACTGAAAGCATAAGCTACAGCTAGCTGGCACTGCAGTGCATAAAATGTGGTGAGTAGTTGAACAGCTTTGAACAAATGTATTTATTTAAAAATGAAGGAGAAGCGAGAGAGAGAGCGAGAGCTAGCTATATTTCGTTGTATGCTTTTCACTTTCACTTAGCTAGTGAATGCAGCTAGCTAGTTCAGCATACTCAAACACCCGGCTCAAACAGAGAGGGATGCTATGTTAGCTAGCTGGCTATGTCTGTCCAGCAATGGAACTCTTCCAAGTCAAGGTAAGCTTTTGGTTGTATTAATTTATTGCCACCAGGGCCCGCCTGTGTAATTGCTAAACTGCTTTCTGTACACTGTACTGCATGATTGTACCGGGTTTACTAACGCGTTAGAACTATCTATGTTGACTATGATGATAGCTAATATGACGTCAATATGGTGTGGGGGGGTATAAAGGAATATAATGGATACAAAAAAGAAAAAAGAAAAGAAATGATGCAAACAATTAACTTGATAGAACCCACAATCTATCTGCACCCCACCCTACCATCCCTACCCTGATTGGAGTAAACTAATAGACAGCAATACTTCTACTGCTACTGCTCACATGTATGGTACATGTAGTTAAATAATTATAAATATATTCTTCATTTCCTCTTGCTGCAAGTGCTGGATTTTCAACCAACCGACCATTCATTCTGATCTTAGAGAGGTGCAGGGGGGAGAGGAGGAAAGAGTATGAAGTTTGACAGGGGGATGAAGATGACTACGCTGCAGACCTCTGTCTATGAAAAGACCCCAGGCTTCCGTCAGATTGGGGATTTTATACCCATCTGAACGATGTCTTGATCCAGACAGGTTGGAATAAAGCCAGGAAGGAGGGGTTAGAGAAGAGAGAGAGGCACAGATGAACAGATGGAATGAGAGAACAAAACGTTTTGGGGAGAAATAGGGGACTAACAATGGGGAGAATTGTCGTTAAAAATGGGGAATACGGTGGATAAAATGAATGGGACAAGCAAAGACAAAGAGAGCGAGTAATCGAGAATGAGAGATTGAGTAAAAGAGAGAGTGAGCGAGAGAGAGAAACAGAAAGAGAGAGATCAAGAGAGAAAATGAAAGGAAGAGAAAAGGAGAGAGCGTGAGGTAGAGAGTAACGGTAGGGAGATATGGTACTTTAAAGAGATCAGAGGGCATGAGGCTACCCCGTCTCCCTGGCACACACACAGAGGGAGAGAGAGCTCTGCCAGTATCACCCACTTCAAAGCTCTGTCTTTGTGCCACCACAACGAGACCCCCTTCTCCTCCGGAAGAGTCTGGGAGACACACAAATGCATCTATGCATGCACGCACACACCCACACACTCGCACACACACGCACAGAGCTTAATCTTCTGCACTGTATCTTTGGTTAAGCAAGGGGGCGCTAGAAAGCTGTTTGAACATAACTCCACCTTGTCATTGAAAGACGTGGGCAAAAAGACGGAGGAAAGGAGTGAGGTTAGGAGGGAGGGAATGAAAGCCAATAAATACAGACAGTCCCCAAGATGAATGCTGGAGTGACAAACTGAGGGAAATAGTATTGCAGCAGTTCAGACATCTGGTAATGTGCCTCAGTAGATCCATATACAATACACAAACAATATAAAAACTCCAGACAGGCAGTCTAATGAGAGAAAGGCAGGAGATAAACTGAATTAAAAAATGATATTGATGAAAGTGTCAAGGTACTGTACTGTAGATAACATAGACAAGTCAGACAACAGACCAGTGGAAGCTGCTGTCACATTAAATCACGTTTGATGTCTTAATCCATTCCGCCCATTACAATGATCCAGCTTCCCTTCACTTGCCTGCACTGCAAAATACATGTCAAATCTCCTTTGTACTGAGTGAGTTGGTGGAGGTGTTTACTATCGCCCAGCCAGAGTGAAGGAAGATTTAGAAGTCAAACTGAAATCCAGGGTGGATGGGATCAATGTGAGCAGCTGGGGAGGGGTTGTGTTTTGAAGGACCCTGTTCTGTCCGTCATGCCCCATTTCCAGCAGAGCCAGTGTCCAGATGCATGGAGCTGATAGGCCGTATCAATCACAACCCAAACTGGCTTCACGGCACAGCTATCACAGCAATCGATTGTCAGTCACAGGCTGGATGAATTGCGTAGACTCTGAGCCAACAGGTTGACCGGGTGGTGTGTGTGTGTGTGTGATGGTGGGGGGAAAGAGAGAAGAGGAGAAGCAGATATTTCGCATGACAGCCTAGTTTGACCACTCACATTCAAGTATCTATATTACTAAGTTTATCTATCTTAACACATTTGATGGCTACACTGTTGTGTACAACAGTATATCTAATATGAACCTAGCTCACCCATTGTACTGCATATCAGACCTACAGTCTGTCCACTCAAATACACTGGTGAACACAATGACATAGTGGATGGATTTATGCTGCTTCTTTAACCCTCCATGTGAGGTCCCTCCATACCTAAGCTGCTACCCACCATCCATCCTTCCCTCTATCCCTCTATTGACTCTCTCCAAAATGGCATCTGTCTGTGTGAGGAGCTCTGTGTTGATCAGGCTGGTGTAATGACAGCCTAAGCCGTCCGCTGGAAGGTCTCACACATTAAGGAGCTGGCCAATCAGCTTTAGGTAATCTCAGCTCTACTTCCTGGAGAACGCTGGCTGTGCTGAGCAGGCTTGGAGAGAGACAGGCGGTTTGGGCAGCTGGGGATATGTGTGTGTGTGAGTGCTTTTATGTGGACGGTCTATATGTTTATGTGTGTAGGGTGTATAATTCAGAATTTATAATATTTACAGTAAATGGAGAGTAATTAAAACATGTATTTGTAAGTTGTGTTAATCATTTTGACCATAGCGACTACTTTGTGAAATGTGTTACTGCTAGGCTCAGATCACCTGTGTCACATAGTGTTGTGTTGTCTCACGGAAAGAGAAACGTCAGTGACAGTCCCATACCCACAGAGTCACAGTAATCCCCTGCAGCAAAGTTGTGAGTAAGCTGACGGCATGGAAAAAGATAAACAAGGATTGTCATTTTTCACCCCGTAATGGAAAATTGCACAGCACTTTCTCTCCACAGCATTTATCTCTAATAGAGTTTAAAAAATCCATACACTCTAATTTACCGCAATCATTTCTACATACAAAATATACTTTCTAACTCTTTGCACATTTTTTTTCTTCCATTTTTGTTAGCTATTTCCTTCTTACTTTAGGGAAGATATCAAAAGCAGAAATAGTTTGAGCAACAAGGCCTGAATCCACAATATCAAAACAATCTGAATTGGCTATTTTTCGCAAACCACAAACCAATACTTTTATTTAAATTGACTCCGATCGTTTAACAAAATACAGTCATTTTCTCAATAATAAAAAACTGCAAAGTCTCCCAAACATCTGAAGTTAACAAAAAATAAAGTGACAGTCAGACTGAAACATTCTGAAAGCAAAAAGAAAACGTTTTCTTCCCTTCCCTCGTAGAGCAGAGGATAGATTGAGGACATCAGTGACGAATGTCTTGCATTAACTTTGTTGTTTATTTTCCCCCGTAAGCAGTGAAATAACCCTATTAAATCAAGTAGTCACTCGACCATTAATCTCAATGCAGCTGACTAGTCCCTCAAAGCTAAATGGGGTTTAGAATTTGCATGAGGCGAGTTTACCCACAAAGCCTTGCCTAAGAGGATTGCAGTTCAGACAGAGAGCTTATTGTCACACTTGTTCATAGACACGGATTAACGGTAGTAGACCACAAAAGGACTGCACTAACTTCATGGCAAGTCACACAAGTTCCCCCTCACTGCATTGCTAGTGAAGAGATCTCTCTTTCAGGGGTGAAAATACAGCAAATTACAATGCAGCAGTTACTTCTGTGACATCTATGAATTAATAGCTACTCTGTACTCTTCATTTCCTTTCATTTCACATGAGTACTTACTGCATGGTTATTTGCCTTTTTGACTTCAGTTTCAATATCAGGTGTTTATGGATGCCAGGAAGGCCTGAAAATACAGCATTTTGGGTAACTCAGATTGTTCTGGCATTTCTCACATTTTTCCCTAACCGCTGAGAGAGAAACACTCCTACGCCAACCTCAGATGCATCAACCTCCAGAACAAAAGGAAGGGTAGGATCTGGCTGCCTAAGGATGGTGCAGAGTTGAAGAGGTGTTTCATGGTCCCAAATACAGTAGGGTGGTGTCGGTCCATTGGAGGGTACTGGTTTTTTGACTGGTGAGAGCTGACAGAGGTTGAGGTTGTGCTGCTGCAGTTTCGGATGAACTGGCAGTAGTAGTTGGAAAATCCTAGGAAATGTTGTAGTTCCTTTGGTGGTAGGTTTGGGCCAGTTAAGCACGGCCGTGACTTTGCCTTTGTCCATGTTGACCCCTCCTGGTGTCAACGTGAAACCTAGGAAGGTTACCGTAGGCGCTCTTCTCAGCCTTGACATAAAGATGGTGGTTCTGAAGCCATTAGAGGACCTGTTGCACATGATGTGCGTGTTCTGCAATGGAGTGAGAGTAGATAAAGATATTGTCAATGTACACGATGAGGAACTGGTTGATCATGTCCTGGAAAACTTCATTCATGAAGGACTGGAAGACTGCGGGAGCATTGGTGAGACCGTAGGGCATAACCAGGTATTCGTAGTGACCCCTAGCGTTGATGAACTTCATCTTCCACTCATCCCCACTTCGGATACGGACCAGATTGTAAGCACTACATAGGTCGAGTTTGGAGTAGATGACAGCCTGTCCAACTTGTTCTAGTGCGCCCGGAATCAGAGGAAGAGGGAAGCGATTCTTGATGGTAAGGTCATTTATGCAGGGATGGAGACTACCATCCTTTTTTTTCACAAAAAAGAAACTGGATGCAGCCGGAGATGTGGATGGATGGATGAATCCCATATATAGAAGAGGCTCTCTACAGGTGTTCATAGCCTCATTCTCTGGAATGGACAAGGGGTAGAGCCAACCCTTAGGGGGCGATGCCCCAGGAAGAAGGTCAATCGCGCAGTCCTCCGGGCGATGAGGGGGCAGAATGGACACCTTTTTCTTGCTGAAGACACTCTGGAACTGGGCATATACAGGTGGGATGTGGGTTGGAACGGCAGACTCCGATCCTTCTATAGAGGTGGCTCGACAGGGCAGATTGAAGCAGTTCTTAAAACAGGTGGGAGAACATGACAGCAGTTTCCCTTGCCGCCAGGAGATGGCAGGGTTGTGAGGGCTTAGCCAGGGGTGACCAAGGTTCTTTAGGCGAAGACAACACCATTAACTGAATGACCTCAGAGTGAAGGAGGCCAATCTGAAGGGTGATATTTTCAGTCATGCGAGTCACAAGACCAGTTCCGAGAGGTTGTCTGTCCAGCGCATTAATCCTAAAGGGAGGATTAACAGGGATTCATTTGACTCTTAACTGTTGTGCCAATTGTTCGTCAATGAAATTACCTGCGGCCCCTGAGTCCACTAGTCCCTCCGCAATCTGAGTGACCCCATTAGCTGGGATACCAAACTGCCTTTTGGTAATATTCAAAAACATAGAGGTGCTTACCCGGGCAAAAGTGGAGGGGTTGTGGTCACCTCTTCGAGGGGGGGGGGGGGGGGCAAATGGGACAGCTATTGAGTAGGAGGTTACTCTCCACAATAGAGGCACAGGTTCACAACCTCCAATGTCTCGCGGCAGGCGTGAAAGGGGTGTGGCTGAGTTGCATGGGTTCGGGGCTCTTAGACTGTGGTGGACGAGAGAAGAGAGTGGAAGACTCGCAGGTCATGGGCGACGATGTCTGCGGTCCACCAGTAGGTTGGATATGGACATCTGGATAAATTGGTTTAGGTCCATTAAATCTCCTCTGCAGGCCAGTTCGATCTGTAACTCCCGATTAAGACCCCTCCAGTAGACTGAGGTGAGCTGATTTACTGATTTATTGCCGGCAGCCATGGTGTGGAACTCCAGGTCATACTCAGTGGTGGAGCGACGGCCCTGACGCAGCTCACATAAAAGGTCCACGGTGTGACGATCTGAAACTGAATGGTCGAACTCCTCCTTGAAGAGGGCGTGGAAACGTGATTCAGAGGACAGATCAGAACTTTGAGCGGCCCACAGGCTTGTGACCCAATCCAGAGCTTTGCCTGTGAGTAGGGAGATGACGAAGTCCACCCTGTCTTTGTCAGAGGTGAAGAAATCCTTGACATTTGCCTGGGGAGCCGTCATATTTATTAGGCATGGATTTTGGGGGAGATGAACGAGAGGAGGCTGTGGCACCTGATATCGGTGAAGCAGGGATGGTCTGGTGAAACAGGTCACAGAGTTCATTGATTCATTCCTCCTGTCTGGCTAGATGTAGTTGCAGCTCCGTTGAATCCATCTGTGGTTTTTGGTGAAGTATTCTGTAATGAACACAATGGGGGAGAGAGAGCTGGTTTCAAGCGCAGGGCGCAGCAGGTGTTTATTGTAAAGGACCACAGCAGGAGTCAGGTAGCTGGGTCCAGGGGCAGGCAGAAGGCCATACACAGGGGCTCCAAAAAGGCAACAGTACAGGAAGGGAAAAGGCTAGTAACATCGTCCGGGAGAGCAGGCAATAGGTTGATAACAGGAAATCCAATAGGCTAAAGTACAGGCAGGGAATAGGTAAAAGGCATAATTAGTGAAGCAGGCAATATCTATCATACACTAGAGGAATAAATTACAGTAAACACAGCACTCCAAATAGAAGTGTGTTATAAAACAAACAATACCTCACAATGATGGGGGTGCAAAGAACTGAACTAAATAGTGTGTGATAATGACATACAGGTGTGTGAAAAGGTGGTCAGAATTCTGGTGATTGGGATCTGGAGAGTGAGCTGCGTTCAGGGCATCTACTGTGTTTGAGAGCGTGAGATGGAAAGTGGGCTGGAAAGTGAGCTGCATTCAGGGGATCAACGTGTGTTCGGATTTTTCGTTTTTTAGCCCTCCGAAAAGGCTCACCAGGAAGCACACAATGTCATGACTCGTGTTTGTCCTTAATTTTATTTTAAATCAAATGACCACAGGTCATAAACCTGAAATACAACATACAAATAATGACAATATATTATTAAGATATAATATATCTTATATTATTCAAGTAATATAATAATAATGTAAATAATGAAAATCAAATAAGCCTGCAACACCATCAAAGATGTGGCAAATCTGGCTTAAAACAGCACCGACTACATCACCCAGAATGCCCAGCGTCAGAGGAGCATGCGCACAGTGACTCTGCCATCACAGGTTGTTATGGACGCTGTCACAGGACACAGAACCCATGCCACCACATGCCTCGTCCAAAGGATTTACACACACACAAACGCAACATAATGCGGCACTCCACCATGGATAACCGAACCAAACCACCGCTATCACCACCGCCACCAGAGTGCTCCGAACAATCAGCACAATGCAAATGGCTGATAATAATAGCTTAATGCTATATAGCATCTGGGTCGCTGAGCTACCACACCCAGCGAGCTACAAGTTACTCCCGGCCAACTAACACCGACACAGTGAGGTAAACGTTCAGTGCACAAACATATAAGTGACTTAAACATTAATGCTAGACTGAGTAGTTCGCAGTTACATACCAACAGGCTGTGTGCTCCTGATGATTGTCTGCGGTGAAGTGATTACCAGGTGCTGTAATTTAAGTCTCTAGTGAAGCTGCGCATGCGCACATAACGTAACATATCTGAGCATCTAAGAAACTTAAAGAAGTCACTCGTTCCCCATTTAATTGAACGCATCAGACCCATTTGCTTCACTTTTATCTATGTATATATATATTTTTTTCTTTTCCTGAGTGAGCTAGAAGTCTCAACACCTGCCACTTGGCCGACTGATCGAAGATCCAAGGAGGGCACAGTCTCTTGAGTCTCTCAGTGAGAATTTCAAACTAAAGTCCAGTCTTTGTAGGCATTTACAAACAAACGTGTTAACTAAGGAGGTAGGCTCCACCACCTTTCCTCCTACTGAGTGTAGGTTTGTCCTCGAAGCACTCAGTTGCCTCCCAGGGTTACCCGCTAGCTAAGCAAAGAACACAGAGTCAGTCTTTGGGTACCCATGGCGAGGACTTATCTCACCTCCTCTTGGTCTTCAGCAGGAATCAAGATCACCAACCTCCGCACATCCCTGCGAATGAAGATTTTCGTGTGCATGGTAGAGTCCTTTCTCCGGGCCCTGGGAAACATGGGAGCAGGAAGACCCATGCAGGTTGTTATGTCCGCATCCCGGACAACCCCCTTCTCGTCTGGATATGTTGTAGCAACCCAGCCGAGCCGGAACTGCCCCCTCAGAGCGTTCTGGTCCACAATCCAGACTATGTCTCCAACCTTGATACTTCTCTGCTCGGTGCCACTTGTGTCGTATGAACAAGTTTGGTCCTGCCAGTTCGCTCCATTTCTTCCAGAACCTGTCGACTCCAGCCTGGACAGCCCTCAGCCTGTGCCAAGAGCGGGTTTCCATGTCGATTCCGTATATGTCACCTCCCTGTCTGGTGCGCCCCAGGATAAGGGAGTTGGGGGTCAAATACTCCACTGAGTCCTCTTGTTCCTGTGCCCTGGCGTCGATGGGTCGCTCATTAGTCAAGTTGGTTGCAGAGTAGAGAAGGGTCTGGAACTCCCCCCAGGTGTAGCAGCCAGTTGTTCCGCCAAGACTGTTAAGAGCTCTTTTAAGGAGCTTGACAGCTGCCTCTGCTGCTCCATTCCTGTGTGGCGAGTCTGCAGGATGAAAGTCCCATTGCCACTCTGTGCTATTTCTGGCAGCCTTGTCTTCAACGGATGCCTTCTGCAAACAGGCCAGGTGCTTGTGTAGCTCTCTCAGAGCAGGCCTGGCTCCCAAGCAGTTTGTGCCTCTGTCTGACCATAGCTTTTTGGGATGCCCCCTCAGAGCAGTGAACCGGGAGTAGGCCTGAAGAGAGCTCTCAGAAGACTGGTCGTCGATGAGATCAGCATGGATGGCTCTGGAAGTCATGCAGCAATACACGACTCCCCAGACCTTTTTCTTGGTTCTTTTCTTAACAGCGTCCCTCACTTCAAAGGATCCAAAGAGGTCTAGTGTAGTATACTCGAATGGGTTCGCTCTACTGGTACGTTCCTGAGGAAGAGCGCTCATCACTTGCTGGCACAGCCGGGCTCTTTGCTTCTTGCAAGTGATGCACCTGTTGACCACCTTCTTCACTGTCCTCCGACCTTGCACAACCCAGGCCTTTCTTTTAGTGTGCAGCAGTGTGGCAGCCACTCCTTCATGATTCGCTTCGTGAGCTTCCCTCGCAAGCAAGGCCCCCAGCCACGACCGGAACTGGATTAAAGGTACAGCGGTTCCGTCTTCATTCCAAGACTGGACTCTACCACCACAAAGTAAGAGTCCATTGTTGTCATCTTTCATCACAACAAGGCGGTTTAAGGTCGTATTCTGAAAGTTCACGCCGTCTTGGGCTGCAAGGGCTAGGTCTTGGAAAGCCGCTGTTCTCTCTCCCACAGACAGCCTGGGGCCCCTCACTTCCCAGTTTGATGAGCTCGAGGCTTGGTAGCTTGTCCTCAGCCAGGATTCTGCCGCTCTTCGGACCCAGGCGATTGTTCCACACAATTTAGACAAGCTACTGAATCGTTCGGGCCCGACAAGGCGCACTAGAGCTACACCCCAGGGCTTCCTCTTTGGCCTCTCTACTGCTGGAGTTGGACCTTGGTCTTTCATCTGCGGTCACGGTGCGGAGTCTTGCAAGTCTGCCCCAACATCAGTATTGCTGGGGCCTGAGAACTTTTCTGCCTGAGACCTGGTGACTACAGCTGAGAACGCTCTTCTCTGCAACCTTCATCGAGTTCCTCAGGAGTTGCTCCCCTTGTGATGATGTCTGCTATGTTCAGGTTGCCCTCAATCCACCTCCAGTCTTCCACTGGTCCAGCCTTCTGGATCTCTCCGATGCGGTTAGCGAAGAAAGTTTGGTAGCCATAGCTATCCTTGTGAATTGCTCCCAGGATTGTTTGGCTATCCACAAAGTGGACCCAGCATGCGACCTTGATGCGGCAGTGCTTTACAAGGTATTTTCTCAGGCGGATCGAAAAGACAGCACCACATACCTCTGCCTTAATCACGTCTCCTTTCTGGTTGAGAGGGGTAAGCTTTGCTTTTGACTCAACCAGCCTCACTACGACCCCATTCTGCGTCTCCCAACGGAGATAGAGCACCACGCCGTAGGAAGCCTCACTCCCATCTGAAAACGTGACTCCCATTGGATGGCCTATGGCTCCAGTTGGTGTGAGGCTTCTTTCAAACCTGATCTGGGCAAGTCTCACATATTCTTCGAGGAGTCTTATGGAAGCCTCCCGTAGTTTTGGTGAGAGTGGGTCATCCCAAGTGTCCTTAACTGGACTGCTTATACTCGCTTCTTGGTAAGCTTCTCTCACAAGCATAACCCCTTTCTGCTTTGCGGGTGTGGCAAGACCAATGGGGTCGTAGAATCCAGCGATCTGGCTTAGCAGCATCCGACGGGTCAATGGGTTTGGAGTTTTACCTCTGACTTCCTCTTCGCGCAAATCAACTCCTGTTCTCATCTTTCCTCTCTTTGAGAAATTTACAGAGGTCATCACACGAAGTTTGTCGGTCTCTGGTTCATAGCCGACTCCAAGTGCTTTGCTCTCTTCGTCCCGCATCTGGTTGGGTAACACCAGCGTTTTGGGCACACTCACAGTTGTCTTACTGATACTGGTATCAGTTGTGGTTGCGGACATCTCACTTTGGCCTGATAAGACACATGGCTTAAGGGAGAAGCCTCCAGCCTTTAAGATCTTTTCCACTCTTTTGGTGATTTTCTCCAGTATCTGCAAGTCATTGTGGGACGTCAAGATGTCATCCACATAACTATCTTCTACCACAACTCTGCGCTCCTCAACCATGGCTGCAAACTGGGGCAGGTTGGCTGTTTCTCTCATTGCCACCTGGGCGATACAACCAGCAGGTTTATCGCCAATGTTGACCCTGTGACAGCAAAGACTTCGATCACCTCCTCAGGATTGTCTCTCCAGAGGAATCGATGGAGGTGTACTTCTTTGTCTTCTAGCCAGACAGAGTTGTAAATTTTTTTCACATCGCCCAGGGCGGCGTACAACCCCATCCTGAATCTCAGAAGCACGCCCCTTATCTGATTTAGGACATGAGGACCCTTGTACAGTAGATCATTTAAACTTATTCCCATGAATTCTTGGCTACTGTCCCAGACAATTCTTACAGGGGTAGTGGTTGAGTGAGGATTAGGAGCAACTAAATGACTGATATACCACTTAGGTCCCTTCCAGCTATCGATTTCCTCCTGGGTGACTTTAACGGCAGCCCCTCTTGAGACCATATTGTGGATTTGCTCTCTGTACGCAGCCTTCCATTCCGGCTCCCTCTCCAGTCGTTTCTCAGTGTTTAAAAAGGTCGCTTCCACTGCACGTCGATTGTCAGGCAGCGTTGTGGGGTCTCCTTTCCACGGGTAAGCTGCGTCCCAGTGAGGGGATTCGCTGTTCTTGTCAGCTTGCACGTAGGTGAGACATTCCTTTATTTTATCCAAGTCTCTTTCCTCTCCTAGGGTCATTTCATTGCCTCCAGGGGGGCACCTACCGCATCTGCAGCCACCACACTGAGGATCACAGGCGGCGCCAATACTGTCCCACTTGAACCATTCAAAAACTTCTTTGTTGGTAGTTGCAGTGTTTCGGAGGATTGCGTCTTCTTCTTCCACCGAAACTCCACTGGGTCCTCCCGTCTTCACGAGAATCTCTTTGTACGCCCTTGAAGCTGTTCTCATTGACCTAGCGAAATGCGTTTCAGACCTGTGCACTGCTAGGTCTCAAGACCTCAGACTGGGTCAAAGGTTCACCTTCCAACAGGACAATGACCCTCAGCACACAGCCAACACAGGAGTGGCTTCTGTACAAGTTTGTGAATGTCCTTGTGTGGCCCAACCAGAGCCTGGACTTGAACCCAATCAGACATCTCTGGAGAGTTCTGAAAATAGCGGGGCAGCGATGCTCCCCATCCAACCTGACAGCGCTTGAGAGGATCTGCAGAGAAGAATGTGAGAAACTCCCCAAATACAGGTGTGCCAAACTTGTAGCGTCATACCCAAGAAGACTCCAGGCTGTAATCACGGCCAAAGGTTTTTAACAAAGTACTGAGTAAAGAGTCTAAATACTTATGTATGATATTTCAGAAAAAAATGTAAAAATTGGATAAAGTCTGAATACTCTCCGAATGCACTATTTGAATTTTTTTAACCATAGAATCACAATTCATATTAGATAGGATCTCTGTGGGCCTAGTAAAGATTTGTCGTATAATTTTTTACTTTTAACAATACCTTTTAACATTGGCCAAAAATGAACAAAAGTGGCACTGACCCAATGATAAAGACAGTGAATATGCACACTCACCTGAGATTTGGCCAATGTTCTCCACTGGTGCCAATAAGATAGGCTATTTACTGTTCGCTCAATTAAGTTGAGAATTTTGATGTGTTTGAGAAGTTTGATAACTAAAAGACAGATTGGAGTCTTTTCATTGTCATCTCTTTATAATAGACATTTGCCTTCGACTGTTTTTCCGCGGTTGTATTTTTGATATTGCGATATGCCTAGCTAGGGTCTCTCTGCTTTTCACAGACAGTCACAACGGAACAATCATCTATTTGGTATTTGCCACGCGCGCTGCCCAAATTGTGGGCCCTTTCGACTGTAGGCTATGACATTTAAAGCAAATGTTTTTTTAAGAAGTTAATGATCTTCTGTGGCCAATCATGCTTTATGGTGTAGTAGCCTATTTTGAATTATTAAATTCATTTCTGTATAGACAGGAGTAAGCTAATTAGGCTATATAATTTTGGCAATTTAATTCAATATACTTTAGGGAAAGCTTCCTCTAGCCTTATGGACGCTTTTAATGCGGCATGAACACAACCAGTCATGATGTGTTTGACAATCAGATGAAAAATCACTTAACCCTCCTGCTGTGCTGTGGTCGAATTGGACCGATGTATTTAACTTTTCTCTCTGAAAAATGTAGTTAATTTAATCTGATTGTCATAAGGTTCCATGACAGGGCATCTGAACGTACAAAATACATTTTGATGATTTTTTCATCTGAGTATTTATTATAGTCTTAATAATCCATACATTATGCTTCTTTTTACTCAAAAACAAAGTGTATGAGCTCAGGTCAATGAGGCCTACAGGCCATAAATAGCAAATAGAAGTTCAAAACTTTCACAAGAACTTAAGTTGATAAAAATACCTAACACAACATTAGCTGATAATATATGTATTATTATGGATTTATAAATCAGCAATAATGGGGCGGTCATTTTGGACCGGGAACACAGAACGAATTCATATGAAACGAACACAACAGGAGGGTTAAAAAATAAGCTCCTGTAGGCTACCTGTGCACGTTCAGCCACTCAGAAAATAATTCCAGCATCCAAACCCCAACAGTGCACTGTTCACCTGCATTTTGATGAATGGATGTTTTTGATGAATGCTACAAAACGCCTATAAGAATTGTAATGACATTCGGCGATTGTTATTAGGCCTACACTTGTAGCGTGAATTGATGCATCCACTTTTGTCCACTTACGCCTCGGTCTCGACTAGTCATCTCCGCCTTGTCCGTGTGTCTCGGCCACTCATCTCCGCCTTGTCCGTGTGTCTCGGCCACTCATCTCCGCCTTGTCCGTGTGTCTCGGCCACTCATCTCCGCCTTGTCCGTGTGTCTCGGCCACTCATCTCCGCCTTGTCCGTGTGTCTCGGCCACTCATCTCCGCCTTGTCCGTGTGTCTCGGCCACTCATCTCCGCCTTGTCCGTGTGTCTCGGCCACTCATCTCCGCCTTGTCCGTGTGTCTCGGCCACTCATCTCCGCCTTGTCCGTGTGTCTCGGCCACTCATCTCAGCCTTGTCCGTGTGTCTCGACTACTCATCTCAGCCTTGTCCACGCGTGTCTCAGCCACTTATCTCAGCCTTGGCAAAATGTAAGTGTTCTCATCGAACAACACCACAGTTCGGAGCATATACCACCAGGTTTCAAGTCAATTTGCAGATTTTTTTTACGAGGCTGACATTCAGTAATGTTAAACAATGGTGTAATAGTCTATAGTTTTTTGACAGTGTTAATTGTGATAGGCCCACGATTTATCATTACAGCGTACCCCTACTATTTATTTTGCTGGGCCAATTATACTTTTTTTTAATTCAAGGGTACTTTTGAGATTGAATAAATTAACGTGAAATGTTTATTTCAGAATTTATACATACTCCATATTTTAGAGTACAAGTGGTATGGATAATTCTAAAAGGGCCTAAAATTGCCACTTAAATCATGATTTTCTCTTTATAAATGTAAAAAGAATATCAATCTTCCTTCCTCCCAATGAGGTTTCTATGTGGGAATTGCCAGAACAGAGGTACCAAAACTATTTCCGGGCCTTCCTGGCGTGGAACTGCCCGCATTACGTGTAAGAAATGTTTTTCTGGTTAAATGTTTTGCTTGAAAACTGTTTCGTTGGTCATCTTTCCTGTCTGAGGGTGTCATTAAGTAATATTTTTCCACCTGTCTGAACATAAGGGTTCTCTATTAATGGTAATATTCAAATGACGTAATAACTCCCCACTTCAGAGTACTTATACCATTCTGAGTGGTAAGACCTTTCATAAGTCACTATTTTATAAAAATATATATATAAAAAAAATCTTGTCTCATCTTTGCAATGTCTCGTTGTTGCTGGATCCCTGTTCTGTGTTGTCAACTTAGCTTTTTAAATCATTTGAATAAGCCTCTTTCAGTATGAGCCTGTCTGCAGTGTTTCATTATAGTGAGGAAAGCAGCTTTGGATGCTAAATTTAACATGGATCTGCAGCATTAATTCCTTAATATTTATCAGAAGAAAAAAGTGCTTGAAATGTGGCTTCATCCGTGTTCGAAATTCAGCAAGAAAGCTGTGTGAACACATAAGTTATAAACAAGCTTTGACACCTCATTTGATCGTTGAAACTCCCATACTTCAGATTATGATTATCAATATTTTTATGGTATTGAAATACACATTTCTCCTGCAGCACAGCTCAGAAATGCCTTGATATTGTGGAAAATAGTTCAATATACTGTCAACTCCATTTCTGTATATTAAAAAAGACTATTGGCATTGTGAACTATAGAACACTGGAGAATAAATTCAAGATGACAGTGAATATTTGAGAATCAACACTAAACTAAATAAAAGCTGCATTAGGAACATTCAACAAGTTGCAAAAACATAGAGTAACACACTGTTCCCTTGAGAAAGCAAAGAGACTGTCAGTGATGTACTATTCAGACAAGGATGAGCACAAGAGATACATAAAATCACATTGGCAGCTGCACAGTTCCTCTTCTCTTATCTCCACTGACTAGACTAGACTCGTTTTGACTGAATAAGGAAGCATGTGTGAAAACAGTGAAGCTAGCTATGTCACCCACCATCTAGCCTGTTCCTGAGGCAACAATGACAGCTAGCTAGTCACAGTCTGTCTGGTACTTTCATATCATAGTATTTCACTAGCGCTGTCTGGGACACAAAAGGTATGGACTAGAGGCATGGGTTCTCACAGCCTCACCCAAAGCCTAAAATACATTACTTCAATCATTTTCTTCTGACCCAAAACAGGACAACTTTACAACAATCCTTGCAATATAACCAAACATCCCTTTCGGATTCATATGTATTTTTCCCACAACCTTGACCCTGATTTACAGCTATCTGGCTGTCTATCTCTTGGCACCGTGTGGAGCTTCAAAGATATCCTTACCTTGTGTCAGGTATAAAGACTACGGGACACATTTAGTCCAGAGTGTGTGGAGGGTTCTCTTTTTATCTATGTGGCATACTTAGCATCTGAGGGATAGTTACTGTATGTTCTGTCTTGGTAATAAACTGTTTGGTTAAGAGTCAGAGAGATACTGGTTTTGTTCCAATATCCACACATACCAGTCAATATGAATAATCACTGTATTGGCAATGCATTTGAAGGGGTAGCTGCAAGTCAATAGACATGTTGCAAACATCTTACTGATAGTCTACTCATAGTTTAAATCAAGTGTTACCTGAGGATCAGATGTGGATGAATGCTGGGACTATACTCCTGCATTAATGAAGCGCTATTAAATTGAGCGGTCACCTTCTCCCAGCCTACCCAATGATCCACTTACAGCTAGGGGTCCGGGGCCTGCAGGCCTCTTCAGTTTTGCCTCCCTCCATCACAAATGGCCTGAGCTTACTTTATAATTGCCTATGCCAATAACATACGCAGCTGTTCAGCCTGACTGTATCTGGTGCAGAATGAAGGAACCAAGGAAGGGAGGAAAAGTTTAAAGGCATCCTGAAGTTTAGACGGAGAGGACAGTAAATACCCAAAAGGCAGATATATAGGCATCTTCTCTCTCCTCTCGCAAAATGGAAAGAATGAATATGTGAAATTATTAATGGAAAAATATGTTGGAAAATTAGGAAGGACTGTGGTGTAATCTTCCTCCATTTTGTGAGAAGGACTGTGTCTACATTTGAAATGGCACCCATTTGGGGGACTAATTAGTTCACTATAACGGAAATGGGGTGCAATTGGGCATGAAACCTGTGTACTCCTTTGGGTGAGGGTAGCCCATGTGGAGGGAAATGCACATGTACAAGATCTGTAAAATAAAATAAATAGGAAAAACATGTGAGCAGTGTTGCTGTTCGATAGAGGGAATCTACCTCCTTACTGAATGCTTGGGCACTGATCCCAGACCAGTAGAAAACCCCGCTGAGCTGTGTCCCAGTAGGGGACCTCAGATCTGTTAAGTTAGAGGCCTACGGGTGGGTTGACCACAACCACATACCAACCAAACAGGCACAGAGCTGTATGAGGAAGAATGGGCTGAGAAAGACACCTCTAGGTTTGTGTGTATGTGCCTGTGTGCATGTGTGTGCATGTCTGTGTGCATGTGTGTGCATGTCTGTGTGCATATGTGTTTGTCATTGTGTACAATGTAGCTCTCATCAGGAAGAAATCACTCAAATATAGTAAAAAATAAAATTGTCTCATCAGGGAGAAATCACTCAAATATAGTAAATGGACGTGAACAGATGCCTTGGCTGTGTGCACGTGAAAAAACATGAAAAATGAGGAGCCGGTAGAGGACAGTGAGAATGTATCAGCTAAACTCACCGATATAGCTGCATGTACACCAAACAACCAAAGATAAAACGACTCAGATTATCAGTGACATTTACATGTCAGAAATGATAAGGGAGTATTGCATCAGTGTTGGCAAATTGTAATTTAAATCAACCACTTTCAAAAGATTTGGAACATGTGCTTTGCCAATGGCACAACAGACAAAGCTTTTGACCAGGACGAAGAAATATGGTCATACCTGTGACAAATTACATTTACTGTGGATGTGTAGTCTAGCCTATGCAAAACATAATTTTTTTAACTGAATCACTCTGACAAACATCTTCTGTGATTTGAGGGGGAGCGTCACAGAATAGCTCTCTTTGTGGGAATATGTGTTATCAACAACAGTTAATGCATCAAAAAGCTGATTGTCTCTCATACAGTATGCAGCCATCCACTGCAGCAGGCAGGAGAGGCTAATAAAGCTTCTCTGTATCTATCTGTCACCATTCACACACACACACACACACACACACACACACACACACACACACACACACACACACAACAATAACACATTCATCATCTCACTCGCAATGCAGTCAGAGCAAAGGGAGGTACCTCTAGCAACACAAGAAAGATGAATAGGCAACAGGGGGTTAATACAGGGTTAACTTAGTATGGTGTAGCAGCCTACAGTGCCTTCAAAGAATATTCACACCGCTTGACTTTTGCACATTTTGATGCATTTAAAACCAATTAAATATCTGTTTTTTGTCACTGGCCTATGTTTTTTTGAAATGTGTACAAATGAATTAAAAATAAAACATTTAAATGTCTTAATAAATATTCAACCCCTTTGTTATGGCAAGCCTAAATAAGTTCAGGAGTAAACATGTGTGTATTATGTTAACAAGTCACATAATAAGTTAAATGGATTCACTCTGTGTGCAATACTAGTGTTTAACATGATTTTTGAATGACAACCTCATCTCTGTACCCCACACATACAATTATATGTAAGGTCCCTCTGTCAAGCAGTGAATTTCAAACACAGATTCAACCACAAAGACCAGGGAGGTTTCCAATGCCTCACGAGGAAGGGCGCCTATTGGTAGCTTGATAAAAAAAAGAAAGAAAAACAGACACTGAATATCCTTTTGAGCATGGTGAAGTCATTCATTACACTTTGGATGGTGTCTCAATACACCCAGTCACTACAAAGATACAGCCGTCCTTCCTAACTCATTTGCCGGAGAGGAAAGAAGCCGCTCAGGGATTTCACCATGAGGCCAATGGTGACTTTTAAAACAGTTACTGAGTTTAATGGCTGTGATAGGAGAAAACTGAAGATGGGTCAACAACATAGTAGTTACTCCACCATAATTGACAGAGTGAAAAGAAGGAAGCTTCTACAGAATAAACATGTTCCAAAACATGCGTCCTGTTTGCAAGGGCGTCGTTAGGGGGGGGGGGGCATAAATGATTCATCCCCTAAATGTTAAGAAAATTATTTGTTTATCATTTAAACATTGTTAGACAAAAAAATCTGTGATGAAAATTAAAATGTATAATCATAATCAGATCAGGCATCTCTACCCAACCATCCTGTTTGTACCCCCCACCCTCCCATAATGCACATGGTTTGGTCCATTCTCCACGAGGAGCAAGAAATAAATACAGCTGATCTGACAGACGCTCCGGCATGTAGCCTAAGCATTCACGAGAGATAACCACTATGCCCCACTCAAAAACAAAATCAGGTTTCCAGAAAAAGAAAGGAATCAGAGACAGATCCAGCAAAATTCACGAAAAAAATTACTCACTACATTTTTTCCCAGAAAAAAACGAGGAGAAGGATTTGAGTCAGTGCAGACGGCCTGAGTAGCCTAGCTAGCCAATATAGCTGGCTTGATAGCTTGCTAGCTAGAGATAGCCAGAGACACGACAGTAGGCAGCTATCATTAAATGTGAAGAATGTTATTTTATCAAATCTCTGTAATTATTATTATTATGTGATTAAACTAATCATGTAAATTTAATTAACTAGGAAGTCGGGGCACCTGTAATGGCTGTCGTAGAGAGGGGACCAAAGCGCAGCGTGTTGAGTGCTCATGATGAAATATATTTTAACTCAAAAACACTAAAGACAAAATAACAAAGAGAAAAACAAAAGCTCACAGTTCTGTCAGGTACATAGACTAATCAGAATACAACTACCCACAAACACAGGTGGAAAAAAGCCCTACTTATTAAATATGGTCTCCAATTAGAGACAACGAGGACCAGCTGCCTCTAATTGGAGATCATCCCAAAAAATTATATAGATATAGAAAACATAGAAAAACCCAAAACACCCCCTGTCACGCCCTGACCTACTCTACCATAGAAAATAACATCTTACAATGGTCAGGACGGGGTAGGGTGGGTAACACCTGTTTATGGCGGCTCTAGTGCAGTCCACATAACCTTATCCTCCAGCAGAGGAGGTGGCTCCGGTTCAGGGCGTAACTCCCACTCCACCCCCTGATCCCTCTGCTTTAGTACCACCGGACCGTGGATCGTCATCGAAGGAACCGGCCTGTAGATCGCCGCTGGAGGTTCTGGGCTGCAGGCCGCCGCTGAAGACTCTGGGCTGCAGCTGAGTCTCAGGAGGCTCCGGACTGGGGAGCGTCTCAGGAGGCTCCGGACTGGGGAGCGTCTCAGGAGGCTCCGGACTGGGGAGCGTCTCAGGAGGCTCCGGACTGGGGAGCGTCTCAGGAAGCTCCGGACTGGGGAGCGTCTCAGGAGGCTCCGGACTGGGGAGCGTCCGGACTGGGGAGCGTCTCAGGAGGCTCCGGACTGGGGAGCGTCCGGACTGGGGAGCGTCTCAGGAGGCTCCGGACTGGGGAGCGTCTCAGGAGGCTCCGGACTGGGGAGCGTCTCAGGAGGCTCCGGACTGGGGAGCGTCTCAGGAGGCTCCGGACTGGGGAGTGTCTCAGGAGGCTCCGGACTGGGGAGCGTCTCAGGAGGCTCCGGACTGGGGAGCGTCGCTGGAGGCTCCGGACTGGGGAGCGTCGCTGGAGGCTCCGTGCCATGGATCATCACTACAGGTTCCGCGCCATGGATCATCACTGGAGGCTTTGTGCCATGGATCATTACTGGAGGCTCCGGGCCATGGATTATCACTGGAGGCTTCGTGCCATGGATCATCTCTACAGGCTCCGGGCCATGGATCATTCCTACAGGCTTTTTGCCATGGATTATCCCTACAGGCTCCGGGTCATGGATTATCTCTGGAGGCTTCGTGCCATGGATCATCCCTACAGGCTCCGGGCCATGGATCATCACTGGAGGCTACGTGCCATGTATTATCACTGGAGGCTTCGGACCATAGATCATCACTGGAGGCTTTGTGCCATGGATCATCACTGGAGGCTCCAGGCCATGGATTATCACTGGAGGCTTCATGCCATGGATCATCTCTACAGGCTCCGGGCCATGGATCATCCCTACAGGCTCTGGGTCATGGATTATCTCTGGAGGCTTCGTGCCATGGATCATCCCTACAGGCTCCGGGCCATGGATCATCACTGGAGGCTTCGTGCCATGTATTATCACTGGAGGCTTCGGACCATAGATTATCACTGGAGGCTTCTTTTGTGGAGCTGGAATTGGTCTCACCGGACTAGGGAACGTCGCTGAGAGTTCTGGACTAGGGAACGTTGCTGGAGGCCGGGTGCGCAGAGCAGGCACAGGGTATACTGGGCCGTGGAGGTGCACTGGAGGTCTGGAGCTTATGGCTGGCACAACCCATCCTGGCTGGATAACCCCCGTAGCCCGGCAAGCGCGGGGCGTTGTAACAGGTCGCACAGGTTTGTGCTGGCAAACTGGGGGTACCGTGCGTAGAGCTGGCGCAGGATAACCTGGGCCGAAGAGACGCATCGGAGACCAAGAACGCTGAGCAAGCACAATCCTTCCTGGATGAATGCTAACTCTAGCACGGCAACTGTGGGAAGCTTGCACCGAGCGCACCGGGCTGGAGCTGCACACTGGCGACACAGTGCGCATCCCCGCATAACATGGCGCTTGCTCGATCACTCGCCCCCCACAGTAAGCCCGAGGAGTTGGCTCAGTTCTCCAACCTGACTCTGCCAATCTCCCCAATCTCCCCAACAAAAAAAATTGGGGGGGGGCTGTCTCTCGCACTTGCCTCATAATAACGCCGCTCTGCTTTTGCTGCCTCAATCTCCTCCCTCGAGCGGCAATACTCCCCAGCCTGACTCCCGGGTCCTTTCCCGTCCAGAATGTCTTCCCATGTCCATTCCTGATCACGCTGCTTGGTCCTTTGGTGGTGGGCAGTTCTGTAACGGCTGTCATAGCGAGGGGACCAAAGCACAGTGTGTTGAGTGCTCATAATGACGTTTTATTTTAACACAGAACACTAAAGAAAATAACAAAAGCAAAAACGATCAGCTCACAGTTCTGTCAGGTACTGAAGACTAAACAGAATACAACTACCCACAAACACAGGTGGAAAAAAACCCTACTTAAGTATGATCTCCAATTAGAGACAACGAGGACCAGCTACCTCTAATTGGAGATCATCCCAAAAAACAACATAGAAATAGAAAACTAGAACTTAAAATGATATAGAAAACATAGAAAAACACAAAACACTCCGTGTCACACCCTGACCTACTCTACCATAGAAAATAACATCTTACATCAATACATCAATAACATCTCAGGACGTGACAGCACCACAGAAAATCTTCAGATTACAAAGTTATAATTTTCCGAATATAACTCTTCAGATACTTCAGATATTTAATATCTGATCAATGGGCAAAGAAAAAGGGGTGTCGACCAATAAAGGAGCAGGAAAGACAAAATGGATTCACTACACACAGTGGGTAATTATATTCATTGAAATTCTAATCCTTTGCACATGAACGGCTGCTCATTCGGGAATAATTGCAATAAATATATTTACGCCCATATGTCGTTGTTGTCTTCTCACTTGGAATCGTCGGTCCATCTGCTGGAGAGTCAGTTCATCAGAGAGTCTCTAGTTACTTCCCCAGAAGTCACAATGTCTTTCATGGTTGTAGCTTTATCAGGGGCTCTGGATAGTGCCTGTTGTAATGGATACGTCAGGCGTCCATTGTTCTTAGAATAGATGTTTCGACGGTTGTCAGTATTCTCATCCTAGGTTTACATCATTTCTAGCTGCAGTCTAGTAATTATATCTAAGATTTTCTCTTATTCTGTAGGGATCGATAGTCTGAGTTTAACCATTTCCAGCCGTGTAGCCAATGCTCCACGTGGTATGGTTTTCTAGTCTTAGGAATTCAACCATTTGCAACCTCAGCTAATTAGCTATTATTTAGATGTTATTATAACTGAATTCCCAAATATTTGCATGATATTTGTTAGCTAGCTAGACTAAAATTAAAACCTAACATGTAGCCTACTACTACTGTTGTAGACAAAGATCCCAACATGTGGCTACTACATGAAATTGAAATCAGCGGACCTTGGAGGACCTTAGGCACATGATGACTTAGACATACTTAAATACATATTCTATTTGATATGTATACTCTTAAAACGTATTTTCTTTCAGTATTAGATTTTTTGTATGGTAACCTTTGTAGGAGCGAACATTAAACCTTAAATTCCCTTTGTTTACTCACTTCCTAGTGCCTAGAGTAGGCAGAATCTCAGCAGAAAGCTGTCAGACAGACTCTGATGCAGAGGAGAGCAGGGAGGAGGAGGAGGAGTTAAAGAGTAGCAGCAGTGCCAGGGAAGGAGTGACAGAAGAGAAGTAATAAGGGAAAGGAAGAGTATGGACAGATTCGAAGTGAGGAAGATGAGGGTGAGGAAGATGAGGTTTACATAATCCAGCACAGTGGCCAGAGAAAGTACAAGACCATGAAAGAGAAGCTATTGTTCGCAGACCCGCCAACAGGTGTGGTGAGGAGACAGAACTGTATAAAATCATACCCCCAGACTCAGAAGGCAAGCCATTCCCCAACTATTTATAGTACAGTAAGTCAGCAAACGGAAGAGAAAAGGTGCAGAGAGACTGGCTTATTTATAGCAAGAGTGTAAAGGCATTATATTGCATTCCATGTGTTCTTTTTGAGCAAAGTAAACCATCACCCAGTTCTCTGAATAGTAAAGATGGCTGTAAGATATTATCAGTGAAATGGCGGAGAATGTATGACAAACTACCAGAGCATGAGGATGGTGTGTCTCACAAGAACTGAAATGGAAAAAACTGCAGCATACCATAACAACTACACATCAAATCCAATTTTATTGGTCACATACACATGGTTAGCAGATGTTAATGCGAGTGTAGCGAAATGCTTGTGCTTCTAGTTACGACTATGCAGTAAAATCTAACAAGTAATCAAACAAATTCACAACAACTACCTTACACACAATGTAAAGGGATGAATAAAATATGTACATATAAATATATGGATGAGTGATGGCGTGTGGCATAGGCAAGATGCAGTAGATGGTGTAGAATACAGTATATACAGTTGAAGTCGGAAGTTTACATACACCTTAGCCAAATACATTTAAACAACATTTTTCACAATTCCTGACATTTAATCCTAGTAACAATTCCCTGTCTTAGCTCAGTTAGGATCACCACTTTATTTTAAGAATTTGAAATGTCAGAATAATAGTAGAGAGAATGATTTATTTGAGTTTTTATTTCTTTCATCACATTCCCAGTGGGTCAGAAGTGTACATACACTCAATTAGTATTTGGTAGCATTGCCTTTAAATTGCTTAACTTGGGTCAAACGTTTCTGGTAGCCTTCCACAAGCTTCCCAAAATAAGTTGGGTGAATTTTGGCCCATTCCTCCTGACAGAGCTGGTGTAACTGAGTCAGGTTTGTAGGCCTCCTTGCTCACACACACTTTTTTCAGTTCTGCCCAAAAATGTTCTATAGGTTTGAGGTCAGGGCTTTGTGATGTCCACTCCAATACCTTGACTTTGTTGTCCTTGAGCCATTTTGCCACAACTTTGGAAGTATGCTGGGGGTCATTGTCCATTTGCAAGACCCATTTGCGACCAAGCTTTAACTTCCTGACTGATGTCTTGAGATGTTGCTTCCTTATATCCACATAAGTTTCCTGCCTCATGATGCCATCTATTTTGTGAAGTGCACCAGTCCCTCCTGCAGCAAAGCACCCCCACAAAATGATGCTGCCACCCCTGTGCTTCACAGTTGGGATGGTGTTCTTCGGCTTGCAAGCCTCCCCCTTTTTCCTCCAAACATAACTATGGTCATTATGGCCAAACAGTTTTATTTGTGTTTCATTAGACCAGAGGACATTTCTCCAAAAAGTACGATCTTTGTCCCCATGTGCAGTTGCAAACCGTAGTCTGGCTTTTTTATGGCGGTTTTGGAGCAGTGGCTTCTTTCTTGCTGAGCGGCCTTTCAGGTTGTGTCAATATAGGACTCGTTTTACTGTGATATAGATACTTTGTACCTGTTTCCTCCAGCATCTTCACAAGGTCCTTTGCTGTTGTTCTGGGATTGATTTGCACTTTTCGCACCAAAGTACATTCATCTCTAGGAGACAGAATGCATCTCTTTCCCAAGCAGTATGATAGCTGCGTGGTCCCATGGTGTTTATACTTACGTATTACTGTTTGTACAGAAGAACATGGTACTTTCAGGCGTTTGGAAATTGATCCCAAGGATGGACCAGACTTGTGGACGTCTACAATTTGTTTTCTGCGATCTTGGCTGATTTCTTTTGATTTTCCCATGATGTCAAGCAAAGAGGGACTGAGTTTGAAGGAAGGCCTTGAAATACATCCACAGGTACAACTCCAATTGACTCAAATGATGTCAATTAGCCTATCAGAAGCTTCTAAAACCATTCCATAATTTCCTGTAATTTTCCAAGCTGTTTAAAGGCACAGTCAACTTAGTGTATGTGAACTTCTGACCCACTGGAATTGTGATACAGTGAATTATAAGTGAAATAATCTGTCTGTAAACAATTGTTGGAAAAATGACTTGTGTCATGCACAAAGTAGATGTCATAACTGACTTGCCAAAACAATAGTTTCTGAACAAGAAATTTGTGGAGTGGTTGAAAAATGAGTTTTAATGACTCCAACCAAAGTGTATGTAAACTTCTGACTTCAACTGTAGGTATTCCTCTTGTCCAGAGAATTAGATCGACTGTATAGACAGTCATCAGCAGAATGCAAATCTAGTCAGACATTTATAAAAACAGAGCAGTTCTAGAAAGGATTTTGGATGTGACACTGTACTTAGCATCTAGGAATCTGCCATTCTGGGGGAAATCACTCAATCTTCATGATAGGCATAATGGACATTACCTAGGTTTACTTAAACTGTTGTCAAATTATGACCCTCTGTTACGTGAGCACTTACAGAAAGTCAGGGACGAAAAGGAGCACGACTGACTCATTATCCTCAGCCCTGAGAGCCAAATCGAGTTCATAGGAATATGTTGTCAAAGGGTTTTTGAAAACAATACTTTATGAAAGGGAAGATGCAATCTATAACTCGGTTATATGTGATGCAACTCTAGACATTTCCCATACTGAGCAAAATGTGTTATTGGTGAGATATGTACACAAAGATAAAGTTCAGGGAACAGGTGAATGGGAAATAATTGAACATTTTCTTGAATTTAAAGACTTTGTTAGATAGACAGGCTGTGAAATTTCTGAAATGATTGTGAGTGCATTGGAAGGGCATGGTATTGACAGCAGATTGCCGTCGTCAAGGCTATGATAATGGTGCAAATATGTCAGGGAAAGTGAAGGGAGTTCAAGCACACATACTGCAAAAGAATCCACTGGCCACATACTCACCTTGTGCCTCCCATACTCTTAATTGTGTAGGTGGACATGAAGCTCAGTCGTGCCCAGAAGTATCAACCTTTATTGGCTGTGTGAATTGTCTTTACAATCTGTTCAGTGCCAGCCAAGAGCGATAGGCCATTCTCAAGGAAAATACTGGTTGTTGTCTTAACCGCCTTTCAGACACGCGATGGCGTGTGCGTATTGCTGCGGTCCGACCAGTGGCAACTCATTTACCGTCTATCATCAAGGCCCTAGACATGCTTCTTGCTACCTGCAGCCTGACAAATGAAGCCAAATCTGAGGCAAAAGGTCTGAAAAGCTACTTTTTTCTCTTTCAAGGCTTGAAACATTTTTTAAAGAATAATGGGCAAAGCTCTTGGAGACTTACCCAGAAAGAGTTACAGCTGTAATCGCTGCCAAAGGTGATTCTTACATGTATTGTCACGTCCTGACCAGTGAGAAGGGTCATTTTGCCATAGCAGAATGGTCAGGGCGTGGCAGGGGGGTTGTTTTGTGTGTTTTGGGGTTGGTTTGTTTCTAGGGGCATTTGTTCTAGTTTTCTGTTTCTATGTTTCATTTTCCTTGTGTGGCCGAGTATGGTTTCCAATCAGAGGCAGGTGTCTTTCGTTGTCTCTGATTGGAAGCCATACTTAGGCAGCCTGTTTTTTATGGGTTTTGTGGGTGTTTATTTTCCGTTTAGTGATTGTACCTGACGGAACTGTTGAGCGTTTATTATTTTGTTGTTGAAGTGCATTCATTAAAATCCAAAGATGAGCACTAAATACGCTGCGCCTTGGTCTAATCCTTTCGACGCCTGTGACATGTATTGACTCAGGGGTGTGAATTCTTATGTAAATGAGATATTTCTGTATTAATTTTCAATAAATCTGTAAAAATATCTAAAAACATGTTTTCACTTTGTCATTATGGGTTATAGTGTGTAGATGGGTGAGATAAAACAACATCTATTGAATCCATTTTGAATTCAGGCTGTAACACAACAAAATGGGAAATAAGTCAAGGGGTATAAATACTTTCTGAAGGCACTGTATGTGTGAAGATGTGCTTACGTGTTTTGTGTTTTGAGGGTGCTCCAGGGTGTGCTTGTAATCTCTCTGATTGTGTAAACTGGAGATTCTCTATGATCAGACAGCACTGTGTCCCTGGTCACCCGCATGACTTGTTCTCCCGGTGTGTGTGTGTGTATATGTGTGTGTGTTTGTACAACGCCACCTGACTACTAATCAATGCACTGCAGTAGAGGGTCTCCCACAAGTGTCCATTACACAGTGGTGTAATATGATGATGAAAGCCTTTTTAGCCACAATGGCAACCGTTACTAGAATGGAATACAATTGTCAGTTTTTAGAGCAAATGTGCTAATGTGTCATTATCAGACAATGTTGACTGCAAATTGTATGCACACCACACAGATTAGTGGCCCTTTCACATGCAAAATGTATTGGGGGGACGTGCACCACTATGTGGTCTGGAAAATATTAGATAAATAGGGGAAATCCATTACGTAAATGGGGCCCCGTGTGAGGAGAATCCCATTAACTGGACTAATATCTGGATGTGTAATGATATCCAACAGTCAGTATAGCTGTTAGGATAGACTAGACAGGCACATTTCTAGTGTCCATGGTCACTGCTTGATTAGACGAAACCCCTTGAAAGCTCTCTCGTTCAGCACCCCTGTTTTCAGCGACCATTCCTCCCCATACACATGAAGACCTGGTGTAGTTACAGTTAGCACACGGTGCTAACATGCACATTGAAAAATGGCACTTCCCAAATGACTCTGTAAACATCATTTGCAGAAATAAGTGTCAGGGTGCAGTTATGGCGTTATTTAGTGCACCATAAAGAGCCAGGCTATTGATTCGAGAGCAGACGCGGCTCCACAGTTATTTCTGTCGTCGTCACTCTCATTAAACTGATGTATAGTGCTCACTATTCTCCTCTCTGCCCATCTGCCTCTGTGTCTCTTTCAGCGTCTATATCCTCTATCCTCCTCAGTGTTTGTTCATACCGGCCCATATCATCCTGTCTCTGTCTATAGTGTTCACCATTCTCATCTCTGCCTTTCTAGGTTTATATGTCCTCTCTAACCCTCACTGTGTGTTCATAGTTATTATGTGAGAGTACTGTAGTCTAGTACCGATACTTTCTTCAAAATCTGTCAACAGCATCAAGGAGAATGGAAGAAGGCCACAACAAGCAACAACAATGGGAGGAAAACTGAATTTGTTGTTGGTACATACTCGGAACGCTTAATTCTGTTTAAACTCTGTTTGTTTATTTGGATCCTGTTTCTGGTACAAGAACTGGCAGACTATACCAGGCTTATGGCTGTGTCTGCTTTGGCAAGAACCCAGGCAGTTCTTCTAAGCCTGTACTCTTCCTCCTCTATGGGGCTCAGTACACACACGCACACACGCACACACGTGCACACACGCGCACACACATGCACCAACTTGAGAAATTCCATCTCATCTGTTCCAAATGATTTGGTACGAATTGCTCCACAAACCTGCAGACCCACTAATCTGTGACCTGAGAGAATCAACGTGGGGATGACAACTAGAGAACACCTCCCAACAGGCCTCAACCTCCAATTCAAGATGAACCAATTGGCTGTATAATACAGTGACTATGATTGTGTTTAGGTGTATTTGTGTATGTCAGACAAGAGGCCTAAATGTAATTCCATCAGTGGTAGATAAAGACACCAGACTGTGGGTTCATTTAGATTGTTTACTTTATCATTTAAGGAAAGTTGTGGTTTTCCATCAACATCCAATGACATTTATTAATTTATTTGTTAATTATTGAATAGAAGCCAAAGTCTTCTACACTGATTCTATCCTCTGCTGAGCTGACGGTGAGGGTCTTTCTTTCTGTCACAAAACCCAAAAGTTGGAAGAAATCTGTCATTTCCTGTAAAGGCAGAGAAACATTCTTCAACCTTTTACCCTAGCTACACAATGAGCTAACCAACCACAAGACATTCAAGCTGCCAGCCTAATCATTTGAAGCACTGATTATGTGAAGCTACAAGTGAACAAAAATCATTACTTGTGGTTGAAATTCTATTTCCATTTCATTGTCCAAACTGAAGAGAAAAAAAATGTCTGTAAAAAGATAATGTGAAGGAACAGCAATACACAATATATTAAGAACACCTGCTCTTTCCATGACATAGACAGACCAGGTGAATGCTATGATCCCTTATTGATGTCACCTGTTAAATCCACTTCAATCAGTGTAGATGAAGGGGAGGAGACAGGTTATAGATGTTATGTGTGCCTTTCAGAGGGTGAATGGGCAAGACAAAACGTGGTAGTGCCTTTGAACAGGATATGGTAGTAGGTGTGAGGTGCACCGGTTTGTGTCAAGAACTGCAACGCTGCTGGGTTTTTCATGCTCAACAGTTTCCCGTGTTTATCAAGAATGGTCAGCCACCCAAGGATTTCCAGCCAAACATTGGAGTCAACATGGGTCAGCATCCCTGTGGAGCACTTTTCGGCACCTTGTAGAGTCCATGCCCCAACAAATTGAGACTGTTCGTAGGGCAAAAGGGTCCAAAGTTATATATGAAGATAAATCCTTTTCCCACCACATTTCCTCTTGACAGAAAATACTTAAACATCGATTTGCTATAAAAGCAAATATGTCAAGCTGCAACATTTTTATTTACTTTGCTGTCTTGTTGCTATGAACGTTGCTAGTCAATGTCAGTCACTTTCATAGTGTGTCCTCTGACTTTGATTCCAATTATTGATCCAATCCAAGAAAGAAGCCTTCCTGCACATTACTGACAATCCAATTAAAAAGCTAGGTTTTCGTACAATCCCTATACATTCGAGTTGCCGCTAAATCTCTTATCACAACATAAAACTATTGCCACTGAACGCATCCTTAAAGGACAAGTTAGCTTTTTCACTTGTTTTTGATAAACTTACCCCAACCAGCGATTCAGTTCTTCATCCTGGTTCGCAGATATCAAATCAAATCACATTTTATTAGTCACATGCGCCGAATATGACAGGTGTTTTACCTTACAGTGAAATGCTTACTTACAAGCCCCTAAAAAACAATGCAGTTTAAAAAATATGAATGTTAAATAAAAGTAACGTAATGTTCATGATGACACAATTACATGTGTACAACATCTAAAGACCTGCATCCCTATACTGAGAGCTTTCCCGATTCTAAAAGGAATCATTTGGGTGTTTTTGGAGCCTTTGTTGATGTTTTTCAGAACCCCCTACTGCACAATGAGGAAGTGAATCGCTGGTTGGGGCAAGCTTCTCAAAAACAAGTGAAATCTGAAAAAGAAGTGTCTGAACCCTTCTATAACATGCCATTTACATTTGGTTTAAAAAAAGCTAAACTCTTTTAATGTGCAGTGCCATATTCTCAGGGTCTGCTCTGCGTCTCAGGTCTCTATGCAGGTTACAATCAGAATAGAATGTCAATATAGCAATCAATACACCAATATAGTACCTGTATAACAATATCAATACTAAGTAAAGCTCTGTTTCTTGGGCTGCTGCTGGTTTATAAACACCATTAGTGTTGGATGGTTTAGGAGGCTTACCTCTGGGGTTGGTTTCATTTTCTTGCTGACACAGCGATGATGATGATGAGGAGGGTGAGGATGAAGCCTCCCGCCACCAGCATGTAACACTTCCTCTTCCTAATCTGCCTCTGTGGGTCAGATCAGATTAGATTCAATTAGAAAACTATAGGATCTGCAACATATTCAATACGTACAAAAACACAAACATTTAATCTTCTCCAGGCACCCATCATAATACCAGGTGAAATGGCTGAAACACAATTCTGGGTTATTGGGTTACCTTAGGTTTTTACATCAGAATGTTTTTTCAGAAATAACTTGTCATGAAGACTTGATTTGAGTTTGGTCAAGTGCTTGGTGGTTAATTATGAGAGAAACCATTAAGAGCCAGTAGTGTCAGATCACAGAACACAGAAACAACACCATTTTCCTTCGCCTGTGGTGTAATTTAAAACTTGAAATGCTTCAAGAGACTTCCCGCATAGAACACAAGCTGTGTTATCCTCTCATGTTCATTAATCTCAATGTATAGTAAAAAAAAAAAATATTTTTTTAAATGAATGAAAAAGAACCTCAACTTTGGCAAATAAATAGAAATGTAAATAACTAGAATTGAGAACAGGGGTTAGAGATATTTATATATTTCCCTGGCTCCTAGCCTCCTCAGGCAATGGGTGATGTGTCAGAGCAGAGAGGGGAGACCAGAATGTTGTTTTCAAATGCTTTTTCTTTCTCTTTTTTCCTCCCCGTTTCTCCGCTACAAAGGCAGTGAGAGCGGCTGCATTAGACCAGAGCTGGGGCTGGAGTCTTTAAATCCTGACTCGCTTCAAAGCAATTCATCTTCTGAGACTCAAAACAGGCTTTCTATGTGGAAAAAGAGAGAGAGAGCGAGAGAGAGAGAGAGAGAGAGAGAAAAAAAACTGCTGTCGAGTAATTTTCAGTTTAAACGTTCCACTCCACAACAATTTGCATAAGCAGCCCTGCGTCTGTGATAAGAAGATTGGTAATTTTCAAAGGCTCTGTGGGGATTGAGAATTAAAAGCCTTTCTCCGCTATCTCCTCTCTTGCAGCTGGCCACCACAGATTCCCCGGCTTCTCTCTCACATTTCCTTATAAACTGTGCCTTATAAACTTTCTCTCCCATCCTCTCTCCTTCTCCCTACTTGAACACAGCAGTCGCACAGTGCAGTCTCTCTCTCTCGTCCCTATTCCACTGTTATTTAGGGAGAACAGAAAAATAAATAAGGTAGAGAGGGAAAAATGGTTTACTATAACAAAGGAACTGTTGCAGTATTTTTAAACCTGAATTCTCCAGCCACAGGGCAGTGAGAGAGAGATGGGAGAGGGAGACACACAGAGAGCAGGGTGGGGGGGACTGAGACAGAACTGAGAAAAGGAAGAAATGCTCTTATCACTAATTTCCTAATCCCCAGGAGAGTGTGTCCTGTAGGCCTGTGGTTGATGACCTTGTACACTGCAGTCCCCTGGAGGGGGAGAGGGGAGGAGAGGACTAGAGAGGATCTCCCCTGTTATATTCTGCTCAGTCTGAATGACCCGGAACAGGACAAACCTTAACCTCAAGCATTTGGTCGATTCTTGCATTGCTGCATATGTCCCCATCTCCCTCTCTTTCTCTCTCTGTCGCTTGCCCATGCACTCCCGTTCCCGCTGGCTCTCACCCCTGATCCTTTCAGTCTCAGTGTTGTCATTGTCATGGCAAGGTTCTAAGAAATCCCCTTTGTCAGCATAAAGGTCTGGTCAAGGACAAGGGTCAGCTGGGTTAGAATGAGCTAGAGAGGGGCTGAAAGAGAAATGAGCTTTATACAATATGTGGCACCTTGAATCCACTCAGTTAATCTCAGAGCCAAAGTCAGAGGAGCGGAGTAAGAGCTCTGCTGAAGAAAGCTTGGTCTCATGGTGAGGATACGTTTGGAAATGGTCACAAATGCCAAAATGTTAACATATTTTTCTAGCTATACTTTAACATTGTTTCATGTCCCCAAACATGACGATGTGGCGCCAGGTATGTGTACATTTCCCAAGCATATTGCCATCTAAAGGTGTTGATGCATTTCACAACCATGCCAGGGACAGTGTGTACTGCCTCAGGGTATGGGAAGCATGAGGCTGCTACACTGCATCCTCACAGTCCAAGATGATCCTCACCGCGGTTATTACCAGCTGCAAGTCATGTCAGACCGTGTGCCAGCACGCTCCAAACTCATCACCATTTCTCTCATACAGATAGACAATCTCACATTGAGTTTCTGGGAGGGGAAAGCTATTTACCTTATGTGTGACATTAGAAATGTCTTAATAATACAATAATAATGTCACGCAATGACCACTGACATAATATTTTTCCTCCTGTATCGCATATGGAAGAGGAAAACACGCTGCCTCCTTTGTAATGGGATTATGTGAAATGTGTACAATCAAATTCCCAGTCAACCCTGATAATGATATATAAAAGGAGTAGCAAACACTCCCGGCCAGTCCTGGGACCCTCAGTGGACCTGCTACTGTGACAGGCTCCCTGCCTGTCCCTGTCCGCATCCCTGTCCCTGCATCACCTCAGACTGCACCACAAACCCTGCCTGTCCCCGTCCGCATCCCTGTCCCTGCATTGCCTCAGACTGCACCACAAACCTCTCCCTGTCCCCGTCCCCATCCCTGTTCCTGCAACGCCTCTGACTGCACCACAAACCCCTGCCTGTCCCCGTCCCTGTATTGCCTCAGACAGCACCACAAACCTCTCCCCGTCCCTGTATTGCCTCAGACAGCACCACAAACCTCTCCCTGTCACCATCCCTGCATCGCCTCAGACAGCACCACAAACCTCTCCCTGTCCACATCGCTGTCCCAGTCCCGGTCCCTGCATTGTCTCAGACAGCACCACAAACCTCTCCCTGTCCTTGTCCCGGTCCCTTTCTCGGTCCTTGCATCGCCTCAGACAGCAGCACAAACCTCTCCCTGTCCCCATCCCGGTCCCTGTCCCTGCATCGCCTCAGACAGCACCACAAACCTCTCCCTGTCCCCATCCCGGTCTCTGTCCCTGCATCGCCTCAGACAGCACCACAAACCTCTCCCTGTCCCTGTCCTCATCCCTGTCCCTGAATCATCTCATACAGTAGCACAAACCTCTCCCTGTCCCCATCCCTGTCCCTGCATCACCTCAGACAGCACCACTAACTTTAGCCCAGCTGCACACTGGCTGTGTTTCTTATGTATCTGTGTTTCTCATGCATCTGTGTTTCCCATGTATCTGTGTCTATGAATCCATGTCTCAATTGTCTCATGGCTTAAAATCCTTCTTTAACCTGTCTCCTCCCCTTCATCTAAACTGATTGAAGTGGATTTAACAAGTGACATCAATAAGGGATGATACTCATCTGGATTCACCTGGTCAGTCTATGTCAATGTTTTGTACACTCAGTGTATATTACCTGATGGTGTGTATAGACATTATGGACAGTATATGAATAGAAAAGGTGTGTACAGCAGTAGTTATATAGAATGAGCCTTGACTAGAATGCAGTATATACATATGAAGTGGGTAAAACAGTATGTAAATATTATTAAAGTGACCAGTGTTCAATGACTATGTACATAGGGCAGCAGTCTCCAAGGTGCAGGGTAGAGTACCGAGTGGTAGCCGGCTGGTGAGAGTGACTAATGTTCAGGGCAGGGTACTGGGTGGAGGCCGGGTAGAAGCGGTTTTTCAGTCTCTCGGTCCCAGCATTGATGCACTTGTACTGTCTCCGCCTTCTAGATGGTAGGGGGGAGAACAGGCCGTTGCTTGGGTGGTTGAAGTCCTTGATGATCTTCAAGGCCTTCCAGGGTCATAGTGTGCTGTAGATGTCCTGGAGGGTAAGCAGTGTGTCCCTGGTGACGCGTTGGGCTGACCGCACCACCCTCTGGAGAGCCCTGCGTTTGCGGGCGGTGCAGTTGCCGTACCAAGCGGTGATACAGCCCGACAGGATGCTCACAATGGTGCATCTGTAGAAGTTTGTGAGGGTCTTAGCAGCCAAGCCAAATTTCTTCAGCCTCCTGTTTATTCTGTATACCGGGGTATTTAGAAATAGCCACTGGGTGGTCTTTCAATACCGCAAATACTGCTGAAACTATTTATTTGATGTTTTCAAATAGATTTTAATATTTGTAGCAATTTTTTTAAGTAAATACCTGCGGTCAACTTGTGCAATGCTTCAGGAGATAAAGTAGATTGCGTTCTTATTTCACTTGTCACAATATTTTACATTATGAAGCTTGCTTAGTTCCCCAGCACAGGTGAGCCAGTCACGTGTTTGTTTGTAAATAGCACAATAGGAGAAAGCGGTAGCAGGTGAGTCCAGCTGGGTATTGACAGGGGTCACATTTTATATTGAAAGTCAGTGGTTTTTTTCATCAATAAAGTGATCAGGGACGTGCAACTATAATTTTCCTTCACAGAAAATACATTAGCGCAACACATTCGGCATAAAATAGCTTCATTTTCATCAGTTGACAACAGAAGTGCAACGCTATTTGGATGGCAGCCACAAGAACTAAATGAGCTTACAATGAAAAAGCAAAAACAATGCATGGCCATCATATTTCTAATGTTCAGGCCAATCATAGAAAGAATGAAGCCAGCTACATTTCCTAATGTTTTGTTTTTTTGCATAATTTTGCATTTTACTGGAAAAAATCATTCTCATCTGAAGCACAAAATTAGTTTTAGATCTGTGAATAAAAACAAAGCAAGATATTTCTTATGCTTTTTATATTTTTTTACTGCGTGAAAAACTATGCGTGAACACGACCCCTAGATTAGCTTACTATCTCAGTAAGTGGCTAAATAAATAAGGTGACAGATCATCATATTATGTTAGCTTTCTGTCATGTTTGAGAAGTCCAAGCCATTGGATTAGTTATTTGTACAGCTGCCACTTCTATCTTTATTTCCTTGTGTTTTTTCTAGTCTCTGTTCTTGGCCCATCAGTCAGCTCCTACCCCCTCTTCTCCAAGCAGAGGAGGCAGGCCCATTGCCCTAGCCACTTCAGACTCCACACTGGAGAGCCAGTACTGCATGCGTAAAAACATTCGCTTGTAAATGTCCAAACTCCCCAAACATGACATTCAGTAGCTCCTACCTACAGTGAGGGAAAAACGTATTTGATCCCCTGCTGATTTTGTACGTTTGCCCACTGACAGAGAAATTATCAGTCTATCATTTTAATGGTAGGTTTATTTGAACAGTGAGAGACAGAATAACAACACAAAAATCCAGAAAAACTCATGTCAAAAATGTGAAAAATGATTTGCATTTTAATGAGGGAAATAAGTATTTGACCCCTCTGCAAAACATGACTTAGTACTTGGCAGCAATACCCTTGTTGGCAATCACAGAGGTCAGACGTTTCTTGTAGTTGGCTACCAGGTTTGCACACATCTCAGGAGGGATTTTGTCCCACTCCTCTTTGCAGATCTTCTCCAAGTCATTAACGTTTCGAGGCTGACGTTTGGTAACTCGAACCTTCAGCTCCCCCCACAGATTTTCTATGGGATTAAGGTCTCCAGATTAAGTCTCCAGATTAAGGTCTGGAGACTGGCTAGGCCACTCCAGGACCTTAATGTGCTTCTTCTTGAGCCACTCCTTTGTTGCCTTGGCCGTGTGTTTTGGGTCATTGTCATGCTGGAATACCCATCCACGATCCATTTTCAATGCCCTGGCTGAGGGAAGGAGGTTCTCACCCAAGATTTGACGGTACACGGCCCCGTCCATCGTCCCTTTGATGCGGTGAAGTTGTCCTGTCCCCTTAGTAGAAAAACACCCACAAAGCATAATTTTTCCACCTCCATGTTTGACGGTGGGGATGCTGTTCTTGGGGTCATAAGCAGCATTCCTCCTCCTCCAAACACGGCGAGTTGAGTTGATGCCAAAGAGCTCCATTTTGGTGTCATTTGATCACAACACTTTCCCCCAGTTGTCCTCTGAATCATTCAGATGTTCATTGGCAAACTTCAGACGGACATGTATAAGTGCTTTCTTGAGCAGGAGGACCATGCGGGCGCTGCAGGATTTCAGTCCTTCACGGCCGTTCTCATGAGCATTGCAACTCCACGAGGTGAGATCTTGCATGGAGCTCCAGGCCGAGGGAGATTGACAGTTCTTTTGTGTTTCTTCCATTTGCGAATAATCGCACCAACTGTTGTCACCTTCTCACCAAGCTGCTTGGTGATGGTCTTGTAGCCCATTCCAACCTTGTGTAGGTCTACAATCTTGTCCCTGATATCCTTGGAGAGCTCTTTGGTCTTGGCCATGGTGGAGAGTTTGGAATCTGATTGATTGATTGCTTCTGTGGCCAGGTGTCTTTTATACAGGTAACAAACTGAGATTAGGAGCACTCCCTTTAAGAGTGTGCTCCAAATCTCAGCTCATTACCTGTATAAAAGACACCTGGGAGCCAGAAATCTTTCTGATTGAGAGGGGGTCAAATACTTATTTCCCTCATTAAAATGCAAATCATTTTTCACATTTTTGACATGAGTTTTTCTGGATTTTTGTGTTGTTATTCTGTCTCTCACTGTTCAAATAAACCTACCATTAAAATGATAGACTGATAATTTCTCTGTCAGTGGGCAAACGTACAAAATCAGCAGGGGATCAAATACGTTTTTCCCTCACTGTAGGTAGGAGCTACTGAATGTCATGTTTGGGGAGTTTGGACATTTACAAGCGAATGTTTTTACGCATGCAGTACTGGCTCTCCAGTGTGGAGTCTGAAGTGGCTAGGGCAATGGGCCTGCCTCCTCTGCTTGGAGAAGAGGGGGTAGGAGCTGACTGATGGGCCAAGAACAGAGACTAGAAAAAACACAAGGAAATAAAGATAGAAGTGGCAGCTGTACAAATAACTAATCCAATGGCTTGGACTTCTCAAACATGACAGAAAGCTAACATAATATGATGATCTGTCACCTTATTTATTTAGCCACTTACTGAGATAGTAAGCTAATCTAGGGGTCGTGTTCACGCATAGTTTTTCACGCAGTAAAAAAATATAAAAAGCATAAGAAATATCTTGCTTTGTTTTTATTCACAGATCTAAAACTAATTTTGTGCTTCAGATGAGAATGATTTTTCCAGTAAAATGCAAAATTATGCAAAAAAACAAAACATTAGGAAATGTAGCTGGCTTCATTCTTTCTATGATTGGCCTGAACATTAGAAATATGATGGCCATGCATTGTTTTTGCTTTTTCATTGTAAGCTCATTTAGTTCTTGTGGCTGCCATCCAAATAGCGTTGCACTTCTGTTGTCAACTGATGAAAATGAAGCTATTTTATGCCGAATGTGTTGCGCTAATGTATTTTCTGTGAAGGAAAATTATAGTTGCACGTCCCTGATCACTTTATTGATGAAAAAAACCACTGACTTTCAATATAAAATGTGACCCCTGTCAATACCCAGCTGGACTCACCTGCTACCGCTTTCTCCTATTGTGCTATTTACAAAAAAACACGTGACTGGCTCACCTGTGCTGGGGAACTAAGCAAGCTTCATAATGTAAAATATTGTGACAAGTGAAATAAGAACAGAATCTACTTTATCTCCTGAAGCATTGCACAAGTTGACCGCAGGTATTTACTTAAAAAAATTGCTACAAATATTAAAATCTATTTGAAAACTTCAAATAAATAGTTTCAGCAGTATTTGCGGTATTGAAAGACCACCCAGTGGCTATTTCTAAATACCCCGGTATACAGAATAAACAAGAGGCTGAAGAAATTTGGCTTGGCTGCTAAGACAAACTCACAAACTTCTACAGATGCACCATTGTGAGCATCCTGTCGGGCTGTATCACCGCTTGGTACGGCAACTGCACCGCCCGCAAACGCAGGGCTCTCCAGAGGGTGGTGCGGTCAGCCCAACGCATCACCAGGGACACACTGCCTACCCTCCAGGACATCTACAGCACACTATGACCCTGGAAGGCCTTGAAGATCATCAAGGACTTCAACCACCCAAGCAACGGCCTGTTCTCCCCCCTACCATCTAGAAGGCGGAGACAGTACAAGTGCATCAATGCTGGGACCGAGAGACTGAAAAACCGCTTCTACCCGGCCTCCACCCAGTACCCTGCCCTGAACATTAGTCACTCTCACCAGCCGGCTACCACTCGGTACTCTACCCTGCACCTTGGAGACTGCTGCCCTATGTACATAGTCATTGAACACTGGTCACTTTAATAATATTTACATACTGTTTTACCCACTTCATATGTATATACTGCATTCTAGTCAAGGCTCATTCTATATAACTACTGCTGTACACACCTTTTCTATTCATATACTGTCCATAATGTCTATACACACCATCAGGTAATATACACTGAGTGTACAAAACATTGACATAGACTGACCAGGTGAATCCAGATGAGTATCATCCCTTATTGATGTCACTTGTTAAATCCACTTCAATCAGTTTAGATGAAGGGGAGGAGACAGGTTAAAGAAGGATTTTAAGCCATGAGACAATTGAGACATGGATTGTGTATGTGTGCCATTCAGAGGGTGAATTTAAGTGCCATTGAACGGGTTATGGTAGTAGGTGCCAGGCGCACTGGTTTGAGTGTGTCAAGAACTGCAACACTGCTGTGTTTTTCACGCTCAACAGTTTCCCATGTGTATCATGAATGGTCCACCACCCAAGGGACATCCAGCCAACTTGACACAACTGTGGGAAGCATTGGAGTCAACATGGGCCAGCATCCCTATGGAACGCTTTGGAACACCTTGTAGTGTCCATGCCCCGACGAATTGAGGCTGTTCTGAGGGCAAAGGGGGGTGCAACTCAATGTCAGGAAGGTGTTCCTAATGTTTTGAACACTCAGTGTATATTTATATTCAGCTCTCTGACACTGCTTGTTCTAACATGTCTATATTTATGAATTAATACAATTTTATTTTATTTGCATGTATTGTTTTGTATTCTTACGTATTACTGCACTTTTGAAGCTAGGAACATAAGCATTTCGCTACACCCGTAATAACATAGAGTATGTGTATGTGACCAATACAATTTGATACAAGGTCAACACACACTAAAACGTCCACAGAGGAAATATCTCTGGGCAGACAGACAGTCAACATACTTATCTGTTGATGCTTTTAGTCTTGGAGCAGGAAAGAAGGTGCAGCAGGTCTGTCCTTTATATAGTTCTTTGACAATAATTTCCCCAGAAGGTCAGTTCTCTACTTGAACAACAATTCAACATCCTCCCCGTCTCTATCCATCCGTGAAAACTTCAGAATTGGAGTTGAAAGCAAAATTCTACTTGGTGCTTTAAAACTTTCCATTATTTCCATTATATGACTCTGACTAGGGAAAACATGCTCTATACATATTCATGTAACGTACATCCGATGTGTTTGTCTTCCAAAATAAGCCCATTTCATAGACACAGATACATGAGAAACACAGATACATGAGAAACACAGATACATGAGAAACACAGATACATGAGAAACACAGTCTCTCTCTCTCTCTCTCTCTCTCTCTCTCTCTCTCTCTCTCTCTCTCTCTCTCTCTCTCTCTCTCTCTCTCTCTCTCTCTCTCTCTCTCTCTCTCTCTCTCTCTCTCTCTCTCTCTCTCTCTCTCTCTCTCTCTCTCTCTCTCTCTCTCTCTCTCTCTCTCTCTCTCTCTCTCTCTCTCTCTCTCTCTCTCTCTCTCTCTCTCTCTCTCTCTCTCTCTCTCTCTCTCTCTCTCTCTCTCTCTCTCAACAAACCATCTGAATTAGCATGATAGGGGAAATATGTCATATTGATCATAAAGGCAGCTGACGAGTTTCAAACAGAGACTGTGACGTCCTGTGATGTAATAATGTTAACCACCAATCAAGTGAGTCATTGCCTCTCAATTAATCATTATGCATATTGAGTTTGCTAATTCGTAAATCATTAAACACATTCCCCATAATCAACTTAATCTAATGGCAAACTGAGACATTTGAAATGAAATGCAACACTAACAGAAGTGTCTCTTGAATGAGTCTATATTAAACCATTATTCAACACATAATAAAACAGCTATGTTTCACTAGTGACATGGAGGCTGTATAATATAATAGCATCGTTACATAGTAATGAACAATCACAGCTAATCTCAGGCTGTTGGACATGGATGGGGCTGAGATACAATATCAGTGTTGTAACTTGAGGAGTCTTCATGTGAGAGGAGTAATCTGCCTGAGGCTAATGGATTATAGATTAAATTTATTTTCAGTGTAAAGCCGTCTGACATGATGGGCCATGGACTAAAATGTCATCCCCTTTTAATTGACCATTGGTGCTGTTTGACTGAGTTCATGGAACTGTGCCCTTGACTTTCTGCCATTTGTATGTCTCTGTGTCTCTCTCTCTCTCTCTCTCTCTCTCTCTCTCTCACTCACACTCTCTCTTTTTCTCACACTCTCTCTTTTTCTCTCTCTGTATCTTTCCCTTCTCCTCAAGTCTCTTTCTTGCTCTCCTTCTCTCTCTTACTCATCTTCTCTCTCTCATTCACTCTCCCACTCTCTGTATATCTCCCTCCTCCTCAACAGTCTCTTTCTCTCTTGTTTCTCTCCTTCAATCTCTTTTCCTCCCTACCACTCTTTATATTGCCCCCTGCACAGTGCCTCTCTTCTTCTCCCCTCTCTCTTCCTCTAGACTAGAAACAGCCGTGTGGATTGGCGGAGAGCTAAATTGCTCAACGTGAGCTTGGTCACGGCTCAGCTCTCCTTGAGATAATGAAATGACAATTAATGGGAAAGCTGTGCGCACTCGCTCATTTGCTCACTCACTCGCTCACTTGTAGAGCAGCAATAGGGACAGAATGAAACAGAAAAAAAAGCCTGTAGGAAGGAGAGCAACTCTCACAAAACTTTGGGGGTAAAGTAATATGACGTGTATATACTTTAGTAATCCAACAGAAAAATCTAAATGCCAGCGTAGATCTGTGAACAGTGTTCTGACCCTACACAAAGATGGTATTGGTTTTTGGGATATATTACAGTAATATGGGACCTTTTTTCAACAGCAGGGTATTTCTTATGGTGTACATGCACAATATTCTATTAGACTTTAGATAAACTAACAATATAAAAATAACTGTAAGTTATTCAGGAAGAGCAACTGTGTAAGTTATTCAGGAAGAGCAACTGTGTAAGTTATTCAGGAAGAGCAACTGTGTAAGTTATTCAGGTGTTGTTAGATCCATCCAATAAAATAAATGTATAAAAGCACCTTTCTGAAACAAGCAGATAAATCCCTGACATTGCATGTTGGTAATCTATGTGTGTGTACGGTAGTAGATATGAGAGAGAGGAAAAAGTCAAAGAAATGCCATTAGAGAGATAATGATTTAGGAAGAGGGTCGGCTGCTGTTGACAACAAATCACTAAGTAGGACAGTGATATTCATGCCATAGATATACAATTAAGTACAGTAAACTGAAAAAGTATGATACAGCACATCAGCTCAAATGTGTGTGTGTTTATGCATGTGTGCATATGTGCTTCAGTCTATAGACAGAGGACTCCTGCTATCTCCAGGAGTGATAATTATACTTTTTGTCTTAATCTGTTGATGTCTTTTAGATAGATAGATAGATAGATAGATAGATAGATAGATAGATAGATAGATAGATAGATAGATAGATAGATAGACAGTACTTAAGATGGATAGGGCCATCTACTTTCCCAGTAGCCTACTTGGTGTGTGAACTGCTGACTGCTCATAACTTGCAGCTGATTGTTGACACATCAGCCAGGTTTAAGGGGCAGGGCAATTTGTGATTGTTGTTGTTTTGTAATCAGCGGCTGTATTGGAGGGATAGTGGCTACACCTCCAATTAGCAATTGGTGTTAGTACTTCAGTCTCCCCTGTTTTTCAGCGGCAGCTCTGTCAGCGGTTTTGTTGGCGAAACAAAGACGGTTCTGCGGAGTTGTTCTGCGGAGTTGCTTGATGAAGGAAAGAGAGGAAGTCTCTTACTTGAGTATCTTACCTAGTTATTTTCAGATGATCTCATTTTTCTCTATTGTAGCTTTGTCAACTATGTGTGTTTTCTATACCTGTTCGCTCCTCTCACTGTATGTTTTACAGATGCTCTCCACCCTTTAAGTGTAAAGTGTGAGCACAACCCATGTGGAATTCCTGGTCGCCGGCAGCATTTGGAACTGCCAATCTGCAGTCAAGAACGTCAAGTTCATCTCAGCCTATGCTGGCCCTGACAGAGACATGGATCACCCCAGAGAACACTGCTACTCCAGCTGCTCTCTCTTCATCTGACTATGTGTTCTCTCATAATCTGAGAGCATCTGGTCATCACGGTGATGGCACAGGGGCACCCATTCTAGGTGGAGATGTTATATTTTCTCCCTCACTCACCTGTCCATGTCCTCATTTGAATTCCATGCTGTCACTGTCACTTGTCCACTCAAGCTTAACATTGTTGTCATCTATCGCCCACCAGGTACCCTTAGAGAGCTCCTCAATGAGGTTGACATCTTGATAAGTTAATTTCCTGACGGTGGCTCACCACTCAGTGTACTGGGCAACTTCAACCTCCTGACGTCTGCCTTCGATTCATTTCTTTAAACCTCTTTCTTTCCACTTCCTCATTTGACCTTACTCTTTCCCAGTCCCCTCCCACTTACTCACAAGGCATGCAATTCGCTTGACCTCAACTTTACTAGATGTTGTTCGCCTACTGATCTCACTGCAATCCCCATCCAGGTCTCTAATAACTACTTTGTTTCCTTTTCTGTCTCCCTTTCTTCCAACCCTACCCAGAAGGTAAGTGGTCGCAATCTTCGCTCTCTGTATCCCTCTACTCCAGGGTTTGTTAACTAGGTTTTCTGAGCTAATAGTTGGCGGGCTAGAACATAATTAGTATATAATATTAGCACAATTAATTGGCTGACACTACAAATTCAACAAAATATTTAACACATCTGATTAGCCCATAATAAACTCAGTGACAATGGCATAATGAATTCTGTCACTTAAATGGGTTAAATCTGCAGTTACAAGGAAGAGAGAAAACAGTCATGGGCATGGTGGAAAAACTTGAGGCCTTTACTAGGAAGCTTGAGTTGTTTGATTTGGACTTGTCATCTGGAAGGCTAATGCACTTCAGCACACTGAAGAACGACAGGCAGAGGGACCAGACAACTTCTCCACAAGATTTGAAGACTACAGCATGTCCAAGGATATCATTGACTAAAATGTAATTGTGTTTGTACGTGATCTTCTCACAGTCAGCCCAGGTGGAGAATTCTTCTCCCTTGCTAAGAAAATGATACCCTTGCTGGATGAGGCTCCAATTCAAACTGAGCTTTTTGAATTCCAGACATCGAGCCATCTCAGGGATGCACTCAGGAGTGCCGAGTCCTTGTGTGCACTTTGGGTGGCATGCTCAGAGGAATACAGCAGAATAAAGAAACTTGCATTTTATGTGCTAACAGTGGTTGGATCGACTTACACCTGCGTGTCCTCATTTTCCTCTATGAACGCAGTATAGATTCACGACTGGAACTTGCTTTCACATACACTACCAGTCAAAAGTTTTAGAAAACCTACTCATTCAAGGGTTTTTCTTTATTTTGACTATTTTCTACATTGTAGAATAATAGTGAAGACATCAAAACTATCAAATAACACATATGGAATGATGTGTTAAATTTAAAATATATATATATATATATTTGAGATTCGTCAAATAGCCACCCTTTGCCTTGATGACAGCTTTGCACACTCTTGGCATTCTCTCAACCAGCTTCACCTGTAATGCTTTTCCAACAGTCTTGAAGGAGTTCCCACATATGCTGAGCACTTGTTGGCTGCTTTTCCTTCACTCTGCGGTCCGACTCATCCCAAACCATCTCAATTTGTTTTAGGTGGGGGATTGTGGAGGCCAGGTCATCTGATGCAGCACTCCATCACTCTCTTTCCTGGTCAAATAACCCTTACACAGCCTGGAGGTTATTGTCCTGTTGAAAAACAAATGACAGTCCCTCTAAGCCCAAACCAGATGAGATGGCGTATCGCTGCAGAATACTGTGGTAACCGTGCTTGTTAAGTGTGCCTTGAATTCTAAATAAATCATAGACAGTGTCACCAACAAAGCACCCCACATCATAACACCTCCTCCTCCATGCTTTACGGTGAGAAATTCACATGCGGAATCATCCGTTCAGCTAAACCGGGTCTCACAAAGACACGACAGTTGGAACCAAAAATATCCAATTTGGACTCCAGACCAAAGGACAGATTTCCACCAGTCTAATGTCCATTGCTCGTGTATCTTGGCCCAAGCAAGTCTCTTCCTCCTATTGGTGATTAGTAGTGGTTTCTTTGCAGCAATTCGACCATGAAGGCCTGATTCACACAGTCTCCTCTGAACAGTTGATGTTGAGATGTCTGTTACTTGAACTCTGTGAAGCATTTATTTGGGTTGCAATTTCTGAGGCTGGTAACTCTAATGAACTTATCCTCTGCAGCAGAGGGAACTATGGGTCTTCCATTCCTGTGGCGGTCCTCATGAGAGCCAGTTTCATCATAGCGCTTAATGGTTTTTGCAACTGCACTTGAAGAATATTTCAAAGTTCTTGAAATGTTCCTGATTGACTGACCTTCATGTCTTAAAGTAATGATGGACTGTCATTTCTATTTTCTTATTTAAGCTGTTCTTGCCATAATACAGACCTGTTTTCCTACCAAATAGGGCTATCTTCTGTATACCACCCCTACCATGTCAAAACACAACTGATTGGCTCAAATAATTAAGAAGGAAAGATATTCCACAAATGAACTTTTAACAAGGCACACCTGTTAATTGAAATGCATTCCAGGTGACTACCTTCATGAAGCTGGTTGAGAGAATGCCAAGAGTGTGCAAAGCTGTCATCAAGGCAAACGGTGGCTATTTGAAGAATCTGAAATATAAAATACATTTTGATTTGTTTAACACTTTTTTGGTTACTACATAATTCCATATGTGTTATTTCATAGATTTGATGTATTCACTATTATTCTACAATGTAGAAATTAGTAAAAATAAAGAAAAACCCTTGAATGAGTAGGTGTTGTAAAACTTAGTGTAAGTCAATCGGGGAATGGCTGCGCATCAAAATCACATCCATCTCACGCGACATCCACAAGATCGTGTCCAAGAGGATATGCTACTTTTCCCATTGAGTAAGTAAGTCGCCTGCATATAGTGGCCTATATGACTTTAATTAGTAAATACTAACATTATTTTGAGTGCTTATCCAGGGAAATTTAGGTCTCGAGCTGACAGTATTCTCTGTTTGTTCTGTTGTTACAGGAGCAGGCTATACCGATACAGACATTCAGATACAGACGTCGCCTGTTTTATTTAGGATGCTACAGTTTTGGCCAGTTGCAATTGTAAATAGGCCTAATAAAAAACATCCCACATACACTGCTCAAAAAAATAAAGGGAACACTTAAACAACACAATGTAACTCCAAGTCAATCACACTTCTGTGAAATCAAACTGTCCACTTAGGAAGCAACACTGATTGACAATACATTTCACATGCTGTTGTGCAAATGGAATAGACAACAGGTGGAAATTATAGGCAATTAGCAAGACACCCCCAATAAAGGAGTGGTTCTGCAGGTGGGGACCACAGACCACTTCTCAGTTCCTATGCTTCCTAGCTGATGTTTTGGTCATTTTTGAATGCTGACGGTGCTTCACTCTAGTGGTAGCATGAGACGAAGTCAACAACCCACACAAGTGGCTCAGGTAGTGCAGCTCATCCAGGATGGCACATCAATGCGAGCTGTGGCAAGAAGGTTTGCTGTGTCTGTCAGCGTAGTGTCCAGAGCATGGAGGCGCTACCAGGAGACAGGCCAGTACATCAGGAGATGTGGAGGAGGCCGTAGGAGGGCAACAACCCAGCAGCAGGACCGCTACCTCCGCCTTTGTGCAAGGAAGAGCAGGAGAAGCACTGCCAGAGCCCTGCAAAATGACCTCCAGCAGGCCACAAATGTGCATGTGTCTGCTCAAACAGTCAGAAACAGACTCCATGAGGGTGGTATGAGGGCCCGACATCCACAGGTGGGGGTTGTGCTTACAGCCCAACACCGTGCAGGACGTTTGGCATTTGTCACAGAACACCAAGATTGGCAAATTCGCCACTGGCGCCCTTTGCTCTTCACAGATGAAAGCAGGTTCACACTGAACACGTGACAGACGTGACAGTCTGGAGACGCCGTGGAGAACGTTCTGCTGCCTGCAACATCCTCCAGCATGACCGGTTTGGCGGTGGGTCAGTCATGGTGTGGGGTGGCATTTCTTTGGGGGGCCGCACAGCCCTCCATGTGCTCACCAGAGGTAGCCTGACTGCCATTAGGTACCGAGATGAGATCCTTAGACCCCTTGTGAGACCATATGCTGGTGCGGTTGGCCCTGGGTTCCTCCTAATGCAAGACAATGCTAGACCTCATGTGGCTGGAGTGTGTCAGCAGTTCCTGCAAGAGGAAGGCATTGATGCTATGGACTGGCCCCCCCGTTCCCCGAGCACATCTGGGACATCGTGTCTCGCTCCATCCACCAACGCCACGTTGCACCACAGACTGTCCAGGAGTTGGCGGATGCTTTAGTCCAGGTCTGGGAGGAGATCCCTCAGGAGACCATCCGCCACCTCATCAGGCGTTGTAGGGAGGTCATACAGGCACATGGAGGCCACACACACACACTACTGAGCCTCATTTTGACTTGTTTTAAGGACATTACATCAAAGTTGGATCAGCCTGTAGTGTGGTTTTCCACTTTAATTTTGAGTGTGACTCCAAATCCAGACCTCCATGGGTTGATAAATTGGATTTCCATTGATTATTTTTGTGTGATTTTGTTGTCAGCACATTCAACTATGTAATGAAAAAAGTATTTAATAAGATTATTTCTTTCATTCAGATCTAGGATGTGTTGTTTAAGTGTTCCCTTTATTTTTTTGAGCAGTATATATTTTTGTTGTTGTGAATGATGCTGTTAAGCCTCATAACCGGCTGAGGTAGGCTAAGTTATTTTATATAGGCCTAGGCTCGGAAGAAATAGACTCCAATTAAGCCCTCTTGTTATTTGTAAAGTCAAATTAAAATTAAGATTATTGTTGAAATTAATTACAATATTTTCAGCACCAGGTACTGTTCACCTATTTATTTTATTTTTGTTATATTGCTTTTTAAATGAAATGAATAATGAATTTGGGGGGGGGGGTTTGGGGGGCTAAATAACATTGCTGGCGGACCAGATTTGGCCTGCGGGCCGCCAGTTGGGGAACCCTGCTCTACTCTCTCCTCTTCTACCCTGTCATCTCTCCCTTCTGCTAAATCCTTCTCACTCCTGTTTCCTGATTCTGCCTCTATGACCCTACTCTCCCCGCTTTCCACATCCTATGACTCTCAATGTCTCCTTTCCTCCCTGCCAGCTCGGCACTCCCCTCCTGCTCCGTGGCTGAATGACTAACTGCGGAATTACAGAACAGGGCTGCGGGCATCTGAGCAAAAAAGGAGGAAAACTTCCGGAGGACCTATTATCCTTTCACTCCCTCCTCTATACCTTCTCTTCCTCTGTATCCGCGGATAAAGCCACTTTCAATCACTCTCAATTTCAAGCTTCTGGCTCTAGGAAATTATTTTCAACCTTCTCCTCCCACCTTATCCTCCACCCCCCCCCCTCCTTCTCTGCGAACGACTTGGTCAATCACTTAGAAAAGAAGGTTGACGACATCCGCTCCTCATTTACTCAGTCTATTTAGTCCACTTGTCCCACTCACACAGAACTACACTAAGCCTTGACCTCTTTCTCCAGATACAATCCTGCCTGCTCAACAACATTCCCTCCTCCATACCCTTCTCCCATTCCTGACCACTGGCCTCGTCACCTTTGACTCAGGAAACCAACACTATCCCTCTGATGTCAAAAACTACAGTACGGTATTTATTTTCTTTCCAAAACATTTGACCGTGCTGTCTCTGACCAACTCTCTTGCTAGCTCTCTCAGAACGGTTTTCTTGACACTAACCAGTCAGGCTTCAAGACGGGTCACTCACACTGCTCTCCTCTGTGTCATAGAGGCTCTCCGCACAGCCAAAGCTGACTCTCTCTCCTCTGTTCTCATCCTCCTAGATCTATCCGCTGAATTCGAGATGATGAACAATCATATCCTTCTCTCCACCCTCTCAGGGCTGGGAATTTCAGGCTTTGCACACTCTTGGATTGCATGCTACCTGGCAGGCTGCTCCTACCAAGTGATGTGGAGAGGATCTCTGTCTGCACAATGTGCTCTCACTACTGGTGTCCCCCAGGGCTCAGTTCTACTATATCCGTAGAGTACAACCCTACATCACATAGGCAGTGGCGTAGGTCCTAATCCAGGCACTTGTCATCTCCCATCTGGACTATTGCAACTTGCTGTTGACTGGGCTCCCCGCTTGTGCCATCAAACCCCTGCAACTTATCCAGAACACAGCAGACTGCCTGGTGTTCAAGTTCTCCCATGTACCCCCCTACTAGCACTGACTTTGCTGATAGCTACTTTATTGAGGAAAAATCTACTTACTACTGCATGAATGATATATGGGGTTGCCCTACCTAGCTATCTTTAGATGAATGAACTGTAAGTCGCTAAATGACGAGTGTGCGTTTGCAGACAGAGTATCAGGGTCATTAAACCTCACTGTGTGGGGTGTTGTGAAGCCATCTACTACTAGTAACAGAAAAGGTGACCTTTTTATTAACCCAACAACACTTTTGTCAATATATAATTTAGGATAGCCAGAGGGCTACACACTACAGGCCTATGCTACCAACACTGACTTCTAAGCTCTACTGTGATATAATCCAAGCAAGGATGACAGGGGGGAAAAGTATGATATAAAATTACTAGTCAATATACACAAGGAAAATGGAAAAAAGAATAACCTTGGGCATTTTGTGAATGTGCTACCAAATGGAAATGAGACTCACTCAAAAGAAATCAGAAAGAAATCATAACCAAGTAATACTTCATTGCAGTCTACCGTCTAATGCACATTACTAACGTATTTCCGTTCTTAGTCAATAAAGTTGTACAATGAAATTGAAACCTCATAATCATTATCTTGGTGGAAGAAACAGTTGTTTATGGAATTGGAGTTCAGTGTTGGTATATCTGTTTGATTTTCCTATTAGACTCCAGGCTACCGTTTTACAGTTTGAATCAGTCCAATTAATTTAGCAAACGGCAAAAGCTGATAAAATATGACATGAAAATGTGATCTTTATTGTTATTTCCACAGCATCGTAATGAACGCAATAAAGTAGTAATGAAATAGCAAACCCTGTTATTTGAAATCATGTTTGTCCTACTGATCCTGTAAATAGATGTGTATCAGCATGACACCTGAAATTCTCCATTAAAATGTAATGTCAGTACCAGCAATACACAGACATGACAATATACAGGAACTGTATTTAGTTGACAAACGCCTGACCGCACACCCGCCTGTAAGTACACAGACGCACACACACACACACACACACACACACACACACACACACACACACACACACACACACACACACACACACACACACACACACACGTCACTGAACCTGGACAATGAAATGAGGACACTACTGCACCTGGTGATGGCTGGCCTTTGCAAGCTCCTGATTGGCTGACTCCACGTTGGATGTGGTGGTCTGAATGTAGTCCTCAATGCTATCTGAAGAGACATAAAGCATGGTAAATATAACAATTATACTTCATAGCAACACAGATATATTTTGTAGCAACACAGTACAACATGTCCCCCAGTTTAGGACCTTTTCTTACCAGGTTGAAGCACTCTTTCATTCTATAGTGGTAATAGAAGAAACATACAGGTACTTCCACTACTTAGTAGGATTTTGTCACTATACTAGGTATGTGACAAATGGAACAATTTTCTTAATGTTTAAACGGCCATCTTTTTACACACATTCACAAGAAAAATGTATACAATTCGACATGAATTTGGGCCTCCCAAGTGCGCTGCATCGCATTGGTGTCACTACAGACCTGGGTTCAATCCCAGGCTGTGTCACAGCCGGCTGCAACCGGGAGACCCATAAAGCGGTGAAGCATCGTCCGGGTTAGGGGAGGGTTTGACTGGCCAGGATGTCCTTGTCCCATTGCACTCTAGTGACTCCTTGTGGCAGACCGGGTGCATGCACACTGACTTCAGTCGCCAGTTGTACAGTGTTTCCTCCAACACATTGGTGCAGCTGGCTTCCGGGTTAAGCGAGCAGTGTGGCTTTTTTTATTTTTCCTTTATTTAACTAGGCAAGTCATGCAAGAACAAATTCTTATTTACGGCCTAGGAACAGTGGGTTAACTGCCTTGTTCAGGGGCAGAAAGACAGATTTTTACCTTGTCAGCTCGGGGATTCGATCCAGCAACCTTTCAGTTACTGGCCCAATGCTCTAACCACCTGCCGCCCCAGGGTCATGTTTCGGCTTGGCAGGATCGTGTTTTGGAGGATACATGGCTCTTGACCTTCACCTCTCTCAAGTCTGTACGGGAGTTGCAGCGATGGGACAAGACTAACTCCCAATTGGATATCACAAAATTGGGGAGAAAAAAAACTAAACAAAAAATAATAATGTGAATTCACAATGCAGCTGTGCTGATGTCCGCATTGCACCTGTACTACTATTACTATACTTGGAGAGAGAGGGGAGGGGCGCAGTATAGGCAGGTCGGCCACCAGGTAAATAGAGTCAGAACCGTGCACTAGGCCTATCTATCGGCAATCAAAATATGTACAGTATCTCGCAACGGAATGCTGTATCCTGCAATTTCTTGGCTTGCAAGAATTAATGGGCTAGGATATTCACACACAGTATCTGCGCATGTGCACGGGTTCACTTCACACTGTTCACAGCGTGGTTGCCAGTGCACCAAATCAGCAGAGAAGTTGAGCCTCGCACATCAACACTCTTAGTTGTTACGGAAATTGACCCACTATGATGTTTACTTTCTGCATCTACGGTTAGGGATATTTCATAACTTAACGTTAAGGATCCCAATTTTGTTTAAACGCTCACACCCCTACACCTTAGCATACAGTA